>NC_084613.1:25635479-25755479 GCF_033978795.1 Nerophis ophidion
TGTAATTAAGCTCAGTTTGTATTGGTACTGTATTAATTTATTAACATGTCTCTGTCATCCTCAGGTTCTTTTTACTCAGCTAAAATATAAATCTTATGGTTATTACTATTTACTTATCTATTTTAATACTAAATACTGGTATCATATTATTGTTTCTGCTGATGTAGTTTTGTTGTAGTTTAAAAAAAAAAAGAAGTTATACCTCAAAATGCCAAATATCGGGGCCGAGAATCGGTCGATCTCTAAACTATACACAACATTTTCCTTTGTTTTAAGCACACGCCCACCTCCTCTTTCTCCGCCTTCTGCAGGTCCCTCCACTCCTGCAGCGACTGGCTGAAGTCCACACTGCTCATCGGTATCTTCACAGCGCCGATGGCGTCATGTTTGGAGAAACGGTCAAAGTCGTACACTGTCATCACCAGCGTCTTCCCGCCCAGCTCAGTGTACGGTACCTGCACACCGTACACACATACACATTTGTATGAGGAAAACTGGTGGTAAAGTTGTACAGTAGTGTGATGATAACCATAGAACCAGAAAGCGGTGGGCTACACACATCTATCGTGGCTGCTGAGTACAATATGACAGGAAGTCAGATGCATTTTGTCACCATTTAACAAATAACTGCAGGTTATCTTCTTTTCACACTTGCATGTCACATAAGAATGTTTAAAGAAGGCCAATGCATGAAGTCTGCTGTGCTCCCTCTCCAAATCCCGATGTGCTGCTTGATCAAAGTTGTTTTCACTTTTATTATGCCACGATTCTCTTCTTTTTTTGTGCTTCTTTGGCAGTTAATATTAGAGGTGACCTGTGATGAAATTTGTCTTTTTTGACTTATTTGGACATTAAGTCAAGCTCACAATAGAAGGGGAAGAAGCTCCCACGCCCTCTTCAGCAGGCTGTGAGGAAACAACAACAAAAAGGTACCATATGTTGCGATCCGCTGCTCGGATCGTTCTATGTTGTAGTTTTGATTCTTTTCTGTATCATATTTTGGTAGTTTGACTCCTTAGTTCCTGTTTTTAGTCTGTTTCCATAGCTACGTATTATTTTCACATGCCGTGGTTTCAAGACGCACACCTGTAATCACCATCCAATATAAGCCAGCCTTTTCTGTTCAGTCTTTCTGGGATCCTAGTTTGCTTTCATGCAACAGTGACGACTCGTATGTATTTTCTCGTTAGCTGTCACGCTACGCATTTATATTCTCGCTAGCTTTCACGCTACGCCTTTGTTTTTATTCTAGCTCTCACGCTAATGATTTGTTTTCCCTGATGCGTGCCTCCGTGCTAAGTTGTTAGTATTTAAATGAGTTGTGCTTGTATAGCGCTTTTCTACCTTCAAGGTACTCAAAGCGCTTTGACACTACTTCCACATTTGCCCATTCACACACACATTCACACACTGATGGAAGGAGCTGCCATGCAAGGCGCTATCAAGCACCCATCAGGAGCAAGGGTGAAGTGTCTTGCTCAGGACACAACGGATGTGACGTGGTTGGTACTAGGTGGGGATGGAACCAGGGACCATTGGGTTGCGCACGGCCATTCTCCCACTGCGCCACGCAGTTAGTTTTCCACGCTCCCACGCTAGTTCCCTTTGTTTGCCTTTTCTGCTTAGCTCCAGTATTTTTGTTCTTAGCCTGTTACTTAAATAAATTCATTATATCTTACCTTTGCTGTGTTCATGTCGACGCATCCTCTGCAACAATATGCCACACAGCCGTAATACAATATGTATTATTTTCATTCAATCGTGGCATGTGCGCAATAACACGCTCGACATGCAGTGACATGAATGCTGTTAAAAGCAAAACTTTTTAATACAATCAATCGGACAGTGTGTAGGTCAACCTAACGTTGTAACCGGGTGAATCTACTGTATATAATGTTTAGGAAGTTTATTTTCGACCGTGACTGGGAAAATAAATATCAAGATATACGTTTAAACAGGGCAGCACAGTGGCAGAGAATTAGTGTTTCTGCCTCACAAAACGAAGGTCATGGTTTCGACCCTGCGCCTGGGATCTTTCCGTGTGGAGTTTGCATGTCTTCCCCGTGACTGCGTGGCTTCCCTCCGGGTACTCCGGCTTCCTCCCACTTCCAAAGACATGCACCTGGGGATAGGTTGATTGGCAACACTGAATTGGCCCTAGTGTGTGAATGTGAGTGTGAATGTTGTCTGTCTATCTGTGTTGGCCCTGGATGAGGTTGCGACTTGTCCATGGTGTACCAGCCCTTCCGTCCGATTGTAGCTGAGATAGGCTCCAGCGACCCCGAAGAGAATAAGCTGTAGAAAATGGATGGATGGATGAATGTTTAAACAGTATACATTTTTATAAGATATATTATGATTGTTTTTTATAGTGTGGGGGCATGGTTTCATTTGCAAACTGGGAACGCCTCCACAAACAAACTACATAGGTTAGAAATATGACTTTTGAGGAAAATTTACACCAAAGCATATCCAATACATATTATTTAGGCCAGGAGTTCTTCACGTTTTTGACCTTGGGGCCTAAGGCCGACTTAAATGTTAACACTGAATTAGTCATCTTACTTTTTATTTTAATCCTATTCAATAATTATATCTAACCTACTTACAGTTTAATCATGTAAACCTTGTCAAATGATATGAAAGCATGTGTTAATCACAAAGATTATTATCAAGGCTTAGGTCAGGATGATTACATAAATAAATACTTAGTAAATATACTGCAAAAGAAGGGACTCATGAAAACCGATGAAAAATACATTTACATAGAAATACACGGTGCTAAGATAAATACATTCTAGCTACATTAATAATGAATAACAATAACATGTAACTTTCCTAAATAAGCTGTCAATAAAATTTAAGTGCAAATTCAAATATAGCATCACCACTTTAGTCATAATTTTGGCGTTTAAGAAACTTCTACGACTTCAACACCAGACTTGTTCTGTTTGTTTGAGGTTGTTAGTACTGCCACAAGTGGGGGGAAAGAGTATTACAACTGAGTGCCGCTGTAGCCCATAAAAACCACAAATGTGAAACCGATTTCTTTTGGGGGGGGGCGCACTATGGGGCGCTCTGGGGCCCTATGGTTAAGAAACACTGATTTAGACGACAAGTGTCATCACAGGTTATCTTTAACAGATTGTGTTTAATACTATAGATCAGGGGTCTCAGGCACGCCGCCCAGGGGCCAAATAGGGCCGTGAGACGTTATTTTGCGGCCCCCACCTTAATATAAAAGTTTAATGTTAGTGCGGCCCGCAAGTTTTAAATGAATACCGTTTGACAGCATTGTGTGCGGAGCTGATGAAATCTACCAGTCACGGTGTGGTATGTGGCTCTCGAGGGCTGAACATTGACGTCACTTGCGTGATGCAAGCAGAAAAACGTTTTGCGACATCTGTCCAGCAGTAATAACAATCCCCGATAACCTGTACCAATTCAAACCGTAATTTTTTTTTTTTATTGTTTAATTTGCATTGCTTCACATGACTTAATTCTCATTTTGTTCATTTATATTTTGATTTTATTTTGTGTTGAAAATAAAAATAGACATTTAAAAAAGTTTTTTTAAGAAATCTTTTCTTGCGGACCTCACCTCACCCAGACTCTGTATCCAGTGGCCCCCAGGTAAATTGGCTTTGAGACCCCTGCTATAGATTGTACTATATTTTCTTACAAATTGCAGTATTTCAAAAGAAATGACCTTAAATGTGAAAGTCTCGTTGAAGTCAGGTTCGAGAGTCTTCCTGTGAACTTTGGTTTCAAACTTTTTCTTTTTGTCGGGAAGCAGATAGACTTTTACGTAAGGGTCCGAGCTCCCGCCCACATCCATGGCAGGAAGCCCCGCGGCCTGCAAGATGCCAACGACTAGCTGGAAAACGAGAAGATAGAAAATGTGGCGTAAAAACACAAAATGTTATATTGCCGTTATTGTTGCGGTGTGACATTTGACATCTCACCATGTTATCAGTGAAGTTGTAGTCTAATGTGAAGTGTAGTCTGCCAAGCTTGTCATCCTCCTTTGGCTCTGTGTCTGACAACTCTGTTTCCTTCTTGCTTTCAACTTTTAGCGGCTGCACACACACACACACACACACACACACACACACACACACACACACACACACACACACACACACACACACACACACACACACACGTCAACATGTTAAAAATCATAGAATCAGTGACTTTGTGGCAGTTTGTGGATCTGCTATTGCTCAACTCTCATCCTCACGCAGCTTAAATAGGCGCCCTGTCAGGTTTACGCATTCTCGCCTGAGGACGGTATAACCCCCCCATAAGTGATGTGCAGCATGCCTTTATGCGAACACTAAGTGACGAGTCCTACTTGGCCCAGATACATTACAAGCACAAGGCTGCAGGAGGTGTGTACCTCTTTGTAACCTCCATCCATTTCAGTGTCAACGCCCCCTCCTTTGCTCTTCTCCTTCCCTTTTTTCTTGTCCTTGTCCTTTTTCAGGCATTTCTTCCACGCGCACACGCCAAAGGAGAGCATCACGCACAAACTCACAACACAGAGGGCGGCAACAACCCACGATGATGCTGCAAAACAAATTACAAACATTAAAAACACTTTTTTTTTCCATCAACTATAGTCTAATTCTGATTTATTTTCATTTTTGTTGGTGATAATCGAGCGGCTATATCAGAAGTACCTCAAATTTAATTTTTGTATGAAAACTAAAACAATTTTTGCCATAGGAAACATGTAAATTCAATTATTGACGCAAAACACATTTTAAAGATTATTATTATAGTTTTACATTAAAAAAATCATTCAAAGAACATGATAAATAATATGACTAAATGAAAATTTGACGTAATTTGTACCTTTATTTATCACTCTTGATGATGAAATATATATATTGTTTTTTTTTAAAAAGGTACATATTTATATTTGTTTTACATATAAAAATTAGGGCTGTCAAATTTAACGGGTTAACAATACGTTTCTTTAACGGCGGGATTACTGTTTTTGACCCTCAACTCGTTCTGTCGTTTGGGGAACGGTGTAATAGCATCCATAACAGCACAGAGAAAGGGAGACCTTATGTAAATTTCTGGTCCAAAGCCATGGCGAGTCGTTTTTCGGACAAGGCAAGACAATTTTACCTTCAATCGCCCAGAGACGACATCATTGGATCGAACGCTGCTGGCACGCATTGCTGCTACGCATTGCTGCTTGTAGAAAGGAGAAGCTTCACGTCCGTTTTGCATTACGGTTGAGTGCATTTCTAACATAAAATGTAGATTATTACTTAAACTGCTTTAGTAAAATGGAATAAAAGCTCAGCAGAAACAAAGACGGTAGTCTAAAGTCACTTTTATCATAGACATGTAAAGTCAACCGGTAGGAGGCCACGGGGAAGACCCAGGGCACATTGGGAAGAATATGTCTCCCGGCTGGCCTGGTAACACCTCGGGATCCCCCGGTAAGAGCTGGACGAAGTGGCTGGGAAGAGGGAAGTCTGGGCTTCCATACTTAGGCTGCTGCCCCCGCGACCCGACCTCGGATAAGCGGAAGAAGATGGATGGATGTCAAGTTTTTTCTCATACCAATCACACAAGTCAAGTTGGCGGCTTCACAATAGTACCGCCACGCTTTACATCCGGTCACACCACCAAAACAATGAAAAATCGTCTTACAATACGATCATGCTATTCTGTTATTCTGTGATATTTTTACCTGAATAAATGTTTTCTGGTAGATTGAAATTAAGTGTGTTGTAATGACAGCGGCAAGGAAGACAGTCTTTAAACAATCTCGTCTTCTTCTTCTCTACCACTGAAACTAGGTCTAATACTGCAGGCATGCCTGCCACTGCCTTCTGCAACCCGCACCGGGTAATTACGGTTCACTGCACAATTATGCCATAGCTATGATATACTCTTTTATAACCTGTTCTGATATACAGTCCACAATTACAGAATGTTGAAAAGACTGAATATTACATTTTATTAATAAGTAGGTGGAGAAGGTTAAAACATTGTCATGCAGAGACATGAATGCTAATAACTTGTACAACATGTAAAGTACAGAATATCCGAAACATTTATTTAGGTAGAAAAAATATCACCTAACATCAAAATGTGGAGCGTTACAATCCACATTTTGTGTTATTAATTTTTTGTGTTACTACTATCTAAACATGGAAGTGTAGCCCCTCTCCTCTAAATGCAAGTACTCCTAAAGCAGGAATACAAATTCTGTATTCCTAACAAAAATACAAACTCAGGTAAGACACTAACACATCTGTGTTTATATCCTTTTTATGTTGCGCTGTTTAAAAAAGCATAATGTTTAAAACATTTCATCAAAGCAAATTAATTATCCAGTCATGGTATTAAAAACTTTGAAATTATCTGTCAATGATACCATTATTAATGATGAAAAATTATATCTTTCTGTGATTAATAATGATTAATTTTGAGTTAATTATGAACAATTCGATTAATCACAATTAATCTCGTTTGACAGCCCTAATAAAAAGATATATATTTTGTTTTTTATTATTATTTTTTAAATGTAATATGAGGTGGCGACTTGTCCAGGGTGTACCCTGCCTTCCGTCCGAATGCAGCTGAGATAGGCTCAAGCGGTAGAAAATGGATGGATGGATGTTTTCATTTATTTTTATTTGAATTGCTTTTCAGGTTTATTATCCTAAAGTGTAGCAGTTCAAGCGTACACACACCAGGCATTGTAGTACAATTCTGCACTTACATTTTTTTAATACGTCCCATTTTTTTTTTTGTGGTTTTAAATTTTGCATATGGGTCTTATTCTTACCTAGATGTGTATTTTTTTCTGCATTGTTAAAATGCTACACATTTGTTTAGGTGAGGGAAAATTCATATTAGTGATGTCACTGCCAAATGATGGAAATATGGAACCCCCTTATGAAATGTTTACAATGAAAACAGACAAAAAAAAGTAAAATTATAGCCAATATTTCAGAATAAATCCCACCAATAGAGTAATCTACCCATCCATCCATTTTCTACCGCTTGTCTCTTTGGGTAATAATTGTGTAAATTATCGTATAACTCAATCACTTTTACCAGATGCTGGTAGACGATGGATGGATGGACGGATGCATGGATGAATTGATAGTAATAGTGATTGTTTCCTTGATAAAAAAAAACAAAAAAACAACTAACTATAACAACAAGCCATTCTTCTGAACGACTCTTTAAAAGGAACGGCTCATCAAGATCCGGCTTCCTACAAAGAGCCATAAATCCCATCCCTACTGCTAAGGTATGCCAGTAAGCGACCATACTTGATTGTTTGGCCAGACTGATCATAGCCTTCTGGTGCGTTCAGTGACACTCTGGAAACACAGACTCTTAAATTTCGTATTGACTTTGATTGAACTATTACTGTATTCTACAACTTTATTTGGCTTTAATTTGCAACCACACTCTGTAACAAAATCCCAGAGATTGAGTATAATCGTTGTAAAACTGAGACCGTGTAAAACTGAGAGACATATTTTTTTTCGCAAAAATCGCCTGAAACTGAATCATAGTCAAAGCAGGGTGTAGAAAAAACTAGGTACCCCTGTACACACAATTCTGAAACTATAAGTGCAGCAACAAGTATTTGACCCTAACTATGTAAACACACAGGGCGAAACTTTAGGTTTTGCCTGAATGTTAAAATTATGTACTGCTAATGTATTTTTGTATACAAACAGAAGTGTTGGGGAGTTGAGTTAACTCACGGTGGGTTCTGCGTTGCTCACTCATGAACCTGTCGGCACTTTGGCCTGCAGAATGACTTTGGTTTTCTATGGTGTTTGGCGATTGGGTGGGGCTTGTCGGCGTGATCGGGACCGCATCTTGTTGGTTACCCGTCATGCTGTATGTAGTCCTGATAGAACGCAGAATCAGAAGCAATTTAAGTACAGACCCATATACATTCCTGTGGGAAAAAATAGGACAAATTAGGTTTTTGTTTACATATCTGTTGTTTCTGTTCAATGTTGCTATATGTCTTTGTAACAACCACACCCTTATGCAAAATGTGTGTGCAGTTGCACACCTATACTGGGCAGTCTGTAGCACACTTGACACCTAAAGTGTGTGTGGGTTACAGTAGGCGTCTTCGACTAAGGATTTTCATAGTAAAGTCTGTTTTGTTTGTTTTGCTCTTAGTCCTTGTTAGTCAAAATGTTTTTCAAATCAAATCAAATTTTATTCATATAGCACTTTTCATACACAGACAAGTGGCAAACACAAAGTGCTGTACAAAACAAACAAAAAATAGTAATAATAGAAGAGAAGAAAACACACAGGCGCATTTACACACACAAGCACGCACACACACACACACACAAACACGCACACACACACACACACACACACACACACACACACACATGCACGCACGCACGCACACACACACGCTCAGCACTATTGACAAAGCCAAAACAAAACATGGCATGGCACTAAGGATTTGATGAAAACCACCATCTGTGTATGTAAAAATAAAATACAAACAATATAAATATTACATAATAAACTAATAAAAACACAACATTGAGAGAATAATACTAGAAATATTAAAGATTAGGGCAATACTAACACAGTAAAATAATTAAAAACATATGATCAGTAAAAATCCTGATTAAAAAGGTGTGTCTTTACCTTTAATTATATTATTTCAACGCTCTCTGCAGACTGTTTGCTTGAAATCTATTAATTTTGGTAAAGGTGTCTCCCTCTGGCCTTCAGGTCCTATAACTAAAACCTCTGTTTTTTCCTGGTTGGGCTGTAGGAAATTCACTGCCCTCCATGACTTGATGTCGACAATGCACTTTCTGCAGTAAGGCTATCTATTGGTCCGGTGTAATCAAGAGACACGGCACTGCACAACTGTGCATCATTAGCGTAACTGTAGAAACTCATGTCGTGTCTCTTAGTGACGTCCCCAAGAGACAGCATATAAAGATAAAAAAGAATGGGACCTCAAATTGAGCCTTGAGGAACCCCACATCTTATCTTGTATCATTGGGTTCCTGAGGAAAAAGCATCCATAATTAAATAAAAATATCTGTCTGAGAGATAAGAGCAGAACCAGTGAAAGATAGTACCAGAGAGGCCCACCAGGTGTCTAAGTCATTTAATGAAATGTAATGGTCTACTGCGGTGGTCCCCAAACTACAGCCCGCGGGCCAAATACGGCCCGCAATCGTCCAAAATCCTTCCCCCCCTCCCGAGATCATCTTAGATGGACTGATGCAATCCGAAAAAGAGTTTTTTGGTCTGGTGAGTCCATATTTTAAATTTTTGGGGAAAATATTCGACATAGGTGTCATCGGGACCAAAGGGTAAGCGAACCATCCAGACTATTATCGACGCAAAGTTCAAAAGCCAGCATCTTTGATGGTATGGGGGTGCATTAGTGCCCAAGGCATGGGTAACTTACACATCTGTGAAAGCACCATTAATGCTGAAAGGTACTTACAGGTTTTGGAACAACATATACTGCCATCTAAGTTCTGTCTTTTTCATGGACGCCCCTCCTTATTTCAGCAAGACAATGCTAAGCCACATTCAGCTCGTGTTACAACAGCGTGGCTTCGTAGAAAAAGAGTGCAGGTACTTTCCTGGCCCACCTGCAGTCCAGACCTGTCTCCCATCGAAAATGTGTGGCGCATTATGAAGCGTAAAATACGACAGCGGAGACCCCGGATTGTTGAACGACTGAAGCTCTACATAAAACAAGAATGGGAAAGAATTCCACTTTCAAAGCTTCAACAATTAGTTTCCTCCGTTCCCAAACGTTTATTGAGTGTTGTTCAAAGAAAAGGTGATGTAACGCAGTGGTGAACATGCCCTTTCCCAACTACTTTGTCACGTGTTGCAGCCATGAAATTCTAAGTTAATTATTGTTTGCAAAAAAAAAATTTAGTTTATGAGTTTGAACATCAAATATCAATCAATCAATCAATGTTTATTTATATAGCCCCAAATCACAAATGTCTCAAAGGACTGCACAAATCATTACGACTACAACATCCTCGGAAGAACCCACAAAAGGGCAAGGAAAACTCACATCCAGTGGGACGCCAGTGATAATGCTGACTATGAGAAACCTTGGAGAGGACCTCAGATGTGGGCAACCCCCCCCCCCCCCCCTCTAGGGGACCGAAAGCAATGGATGTCGAGCGGGTCTAACATGATACTGTGAAAGTTCAATCCATAGTGGCTCCAAGACAGCAGCGAGAGTCCCGTCCACAGGAAACCATCTCAAGCGGATCAGCAGCGTAGAGATGTCCCCAACCGATACAGGCGAGCGGTCCATCCTGGGTCCCGACGAGCGGTCCATCCTGGGTCTCGACTCTGGATAGACAGTACTTCATCCATGGTCATCGGACCGGACCCCCTCCACAAGGGAGGGGGGGACATAGGAGAAAGAAAAGAAGCGGCAGATCAACTGGTCTAAAAAGGAGGTCTATTTAAAGGCTAGAGTATACAGATGAGTTTTAAGGTGAGACTTAAATGCTTCTACTGAGGTAGCATCTCGAACTGTTACCGGGAGGGCATTACAGAGTACTGGAGCCCGAACGGAAAACGCTCTATAGCCCGCAGACTTTTTTTGGGCTCTAGGAATCACTAATAAGCCGGAGTCTTTTGAACGCAGATTTCTTGCCGGGACATATGGTACAATACAATCGGCAAGATAGGCTGGAGCTAGACCGTGTAGTATTTTATACGTAAGTAGTAAAACCTTAAAGTCACATCTTAAGTGCACAGGAAGCCAGTGCAGGTGAGCCAGTACAGGCGTAATGTGATCAAACTTTCTTGTTCTTGTCAAAAGTCTAGCAGCCGCATTTTGTACCAACTGTAATCTTTTAATGCTAGACATGGGGAGACCCGAAAATAATACGTTACAGTAATCGAGACGAGACGTAACAAATGCATGGATAATGATCTCGGCGTCTTTAGTGGACAAAATGGAGCGAATTTTAGCGATATTACGGAGATGAAAGAAGGCCGTTTTAGTAACGCTTTTAATGTGTGACTCAAAGGAGAGAGTTGGGTCGAAGATAATACCCAGATTTTTTACAGAGTCACCTTGTTTTATTATTTGGTTGTCAAATGTTAAAGTTGTATTATTAAATAGAGGTCGGTGTCTAGCAGGACCGATAATCAGCATTTCCGTTTTTTTGGCATTAAGTTGCAAAAAGTTAGCGGACATCCATTGTTTAATTTCATTAAGACACGCTTCCAACTGACTACAGTCCGGCGTGTTGGTCAGCTTTAGGGGCATGTAGAGTTGGGTGTCATCAGCATAACAGTGAAAGCTAATACCGTATTTGCGTATGACGTCACCCAGCGGCAGCATGTAGATGCTGAAGAGTACAGGGCCAAGGACCGAACCCTGGGGAACTCCACACGTTACCTTAACATAGTCCAAGGTCACACTGTTATAGGAGACGCACTGCATCCTATCAGTAAGATAAGAGTTAAACCATGACAGGGCTGAGTCTGACATACCAATTCGTATTTTGATACGCTCTAATAAAATATTATGATCGACGGCGCTAAGATCGAGGAGCAGCAACATAGATGACGCATCAGAGTCCATCGTTAGCAATAGATCATTAGTCAATTTTGCGAGGGCTGTCTCAGTCGAGTGATTTGCCCTGAAACCGGATTGAAAGATTTCACATAGATTGTTAAACGCTAAGTGCTCATTTAGCTGCTCTGCAACAATTTTTTCGAGGATTTTCGAAATAAAGGGAAGGTGAGACACCGGTGGGTAGTTTACCATGAGGTCAGGATCGAGGTTAGGTCTTTTAAGGAGAGGATGAATAACCGCTTTTTTGAATGCAACGGGAACAGTGCCCGAGGAAAGTGATAAGTTTATAATATTTAGCACTGATGGACCTAATAATACAAAAAGCTCCTTGATGAGTTTCCCAGGAAGTGGGTCAAGTAAACATGTTGTTTGTTTTATTCCATTTACACGTTGTAACAATCCTTCTAATGTTATTTCATCAAAACGAGAGAAACTATTTTGGATATTTGCAGTATCCGCCGTATATACAATCGTATCTGTGTTACTATAACCCAGTTGTAGCTGGGACGCATTGTCTTTAATCTCCTTTCTAATAAGTTCAATTTTCTTATTAAATAACTTCATAAAGTCATCTGCCGAATGGGTGGAGCTACTGGAAGGAGTCCCTTGTTGGGTTAGCGATGCTACTGTACTAAACAAAAATTTTGGATCGTTTTTATTAATGCGGATGAGATTTGAGTAATAATTAGTTTTAGCTAAGGTAAGCATGCGTTTATAAGTTATTAAACTATCACTCCATGCTTGATGGTGCACCTCAAGTTTAGTCGTGCGCCATTTGCGTTCCAGCTTTCTACATAATAATTTCTGAGCTCTAGTTTCTTCAGTAAACCATGGCGTACGCCTTTTTGGAGCCTTTTTTAACTTCAGCGGTGCTATACTATCAATGGTTTCGCGCAGGGCGTTGTTAAAGTTGTTAGTGAGGTTATCAATAAAGCCCACATACTTTGGGAACGGTGCCATTACCGAGGGCAGTAGGTCCGCAAGAGTCGTCGTTGTGGCAGCATTAATGTTGCGGCTGCTATAGCAGTTATTATTATTATTAGCTTGCCGAACATGAGTCTGAACTTCGAATTTTATAAGGTAATGATCGGACATTACTTTAGTATACGGGAGTATCATAACTTTGGAAACGGTGATACCTCTGACAAGCACTAGGTCTATCGTATTACCGCTGCGATGCGTCGGTTCATTTATTATTTGTGTAAGACCACAGCTATCAATTATAGTCTGGTGCGCCACGCACGGTGGGTCCAATGGGGTATTCATATGGATATCAAAGTCCCCCATTATAATTATATTATCGGCGTGCGTCACTAGATCAGCAACAAACTCTGAGAATTCACTAATAAAGTCCGAATAGGGCCCTGGGGGGCGGTAGATAACGGCCAGGCACAGAGGCAGAGGTGTGGCAGACTTCATAGAAAGCACCTCAAACGATTTATATTTATTATTTAAGTTAGGACTAAAGTTAAAGTTTTCGTTGTATATTAGTGCGACACCCCCTCCCCTTTTGAGGTGACGGGCAATATGCGCATTCGTATAGTTAGGAGGGGATACCTCATTTATCGCAAAAAAGTCGTCTGGTTTAAGCCAGGTTTCGCTAAGACCGATGACGTTAAGGTTGTTGTCTCTAATGACCTCATTGACTAATAACGTTTTGGGAGACAAAGATCTGATGTTTAGAAAGCCCATATTATAGGTAGTGGGCTGTTTTAAGGAGTTGTTGATAAAATTATCCGTAGTAGCAATATTAATAATGTTGCTACTATCTTGTCTTTGTAGTGCTTTCAATTGAATATGGGTTGAAAAGGATTTGCAAATCATTATAATCCGTTTATATTTACATCCAACACAATTTCCCAACTCATATGGAAACGGGGTTTGTGTATATATATATATATATATATATATATATATATATATATATATATATATATATATATATATATATATATATATATATATATAGGTGTGGGAAAAATTACAAGACTACTTCGTCTCTACAGAACTGTTTCATGAGGGTTTCCCTCAATCATCTCCTGATGAAGCAGTCTTGTAATTTTTCCCACACCTACATATTGCGCTCTACAACGGTAACGAGCACTATTCTCTGGATAATCCAATCAAGACATATATATATATATATATATATATATATATATATATATATATATATATATATATATATATGTATGTATATATACTGTATGTATATGTGTATAATAAATTAAAGTACCCATGATTGTCACACACACTCGGTGTGGCGAAATTATTCTCTGCATTTGAGCCATCATCTTTGATCACCCCCTGGGAGGTGAAGGGGGCAGAGAGCAGCAGCTGTGCCCGGGAATCATTTTTGGTGATTTAACCCCAATTCCTACCCCAATGCTGAGTGCAGAGCAGGGAGGTAATGGGTCCCATTTTTATAGTCTTTGGTGTGACACGGCCGGGGTTTGAACTCACGACCTACAGATCTAAGGGCGAACAATATATATATATATATATATATATATATATATATATATATATATATATATATATATATATATATATATATATATATATATATATATATATATATATATATATATATATATATATATATATATATTGTTTCCCAACTCATATGGAAACGGGGGTTTGTGTAAATATATATATATACATATATATATATATATATATATATATATATATATATATATATATATATATATATATATATATATATATATACATATATATATATATATATATACATATATATATATATATATATATACATATATATATACATATACATATATATATATATATACATAAATATATATATATATATATATATATATATATATATATATATATGTTCTTCCGAGGATGTCGTAGTCGTAATGGTTTGTACAGTCCTTTGAGACATTTGTGATTTAGGGCTATATAGATAAACATTGATTGATTGATTGATTGATTGATATATGTATATATATGCATATATATATATATATATATATATATATATATATATATATATATATATATATATATATATATATATATATATATATATATTTATTTTTGATGGTTTTTCGTTTTTGTTTTAAACTTTTAATTTTCCTGAAGGAATCAATAAATTACTATCTATCTATCTATCTATCTATCTATCTATCTATCTATCTATCTATCTATCTATCTATCTATCTATCTATCTATCCATCCATCTATCTATCTCTCTATTTATCTATCTATCTATCTATTGTCGGTTGGTAGATGATCAAACTGCTCTTCTTTAAAAGAGGCCTTAGCACTGCCGCAAAGACCCCTGTTCGAAGAGAAGAGTACATAATATTTCAAAGTTGTGCAAATGAGAATCCCGACAAATAGACAAACATTTAGTGAGGTTCTCGGAACATCCCCACTGGGGTTGACTTGACAGTCTAGTACAGGGGTGCCCAAATGTAGCCCGTTGACTCATTTTGTTTGGCTTCTTGAATTTAGTTCCTATCCATGTTGACATATTTTCAAGCGCTCACAATTATTGGTGGCACATCCACAAGGCTAACTAGTTGACATCTACTGAAAGTAACAATGGACACTACCTCATTCATGGTACTACGTAGGGGTGTAACAGTTGATCGATGTTGTTTAGCAAGTATGCGTTCCAAAGACAGGTATTGATCCAAGATCGTTATAAAAGAGAATCGATTGATTTTATTGATACGAGAAAAAGGAAAACATTGGATCTAGGAGCTGCAGACTTTATACAAAGTTTAGCACTTTTAATAATAAGAACGTTAAGCGTTAAGTCTATTTGCCTGTCTGTGGCGTCATCAAAGCTACGTTGGTCGAGAAAGGTCATGACAAATGTAAACTTCACAGGACAATATCATAAACTATAACGCAAAACCCTTCAGCTACAACACGATTGCAGAAGCCACAACCTACACAAACGAAACAGCACAAGAATATAAAGCCGCAAAACACAAAAGACACGACCGACACAACGTGAGTGACAGTAGAGCAAGTTACGGCGGCGCACTGACTTCCGAAACACAAGGGGAGGTCATATCTTCAGAGAGAAATAAATACAAGAGATGGATGAAGGAGGCTATGAAATGAAAGCAGGGGTCAACACCATCGACGGGGATGAGTGAGCATACATGCTTCTGCACACCTGGGACACTCTCCTTTACAAGCACACATTTTATGTAGCAGGTAAACCTACTGTTAAAATGTTGGTTGCTGTAATTTTATCAAAAAATAATTGAATCTTGATTTCCTCTTGTTAATTCAACCTAAAGTGTTGGTTGCATTTCTTTCAAATAAGCTGTGAATGTATTGTCCATTAATTGTTGTTTACTTGCTTGTTTGTATACAGTACATAATTATCTTACAAGAAAAAACAGCACTATAGGAAACTTCACCAGCAGTGTCTAGTATCCACTATTTATTTTACAATCACACATTTTTTTTTGCTAAAGAGTTTCTGAATCAATTTCAACTGGTATCGGCAACATTAAATTCTGAATCGAATCAAATCGTTGTCAAGAACCCTACAAGTAATACATTGCAAGGATCTGTTTGAATTGAGAATTGTGTAGAATGGAGAATCGGTTGTACATCTAATCAGCATCCCAGGAATCGGATGGAATTCTTAAGTGCCCAAAGGTTTTCAGTCAAACACACCATCACTAGCCTCTCCATATTTTCATGGAGAAATATCCACCATTTAGATATTATTTTTACATTCTTGGCTGGCGTTATCGACTAGCTCACCATGTTTTTTGACCATTTCTTTTTTGAATGTAATATATATCATTTGCTTCTTCACACTCACTTAAGCCCTTCCCATGGTTTGAAAAACAATTTTATGTCAATCCCTAGCTGTAAGCTATGAACTGTGACAGTCGCTTTGCCAACTAGTGAGAGTGTGACTGTGGGCGAGCAGTCGGAGACAGGAGTGGAGTAAGTTTTATGTAAGTTCCTAAAACATGAATGTTGTGCTCTGTTGTCTACTATTTACTTTGTGACCATCTGTTTGGGCATGCATGTAAATATGGGACTTATCGCTTTGTGATGATGATTTTCTGGTCGGATGAACGCGACCTGAGCACAGTAGCATTCACATTGAGGACGCATCGCATACATAATGTATCTGATTTATATTCATACAGGAAAGGTGTCTAGGTCTGATTAGAACAATTCGGAATGGTACTGTTGTGTGAACAAGACCAAACCTAGCAGGCACAAGACATTGATACATCGTTGATTATACGTACACGTCCTTTAATACTGACTTTGAAAAAACGTTGCAAAATAGTTGCATTTGTGAATTGAGACACCGTTGGATTCATGTTGCTGATTGGAAAATGGCCACATTTCAATGGTCAAATCAACGTCACAATCTGACATTGAAAAAACGTCGTCATAAAGCATGTTGTTTCAACCTTGTATTTGTGTTGTAGAATATTGGTTAGGAAAAGACCAAAATCCAATGGTCAAATCAACTTCAGAACCCGACATTGTTTAAAAGTTGTCAAAAAGCATGTTGTTTCAGTGTTATGTTTGAGTTGTTCTACGTCAGAATCTAATTCAACAAGTTCTCAATGTTGTTTCAATGTATTGTGCCAGCTGGGAAGACAACCCAAGTGTGAGTACTCTGATTTGTGCTCAAGCGTGCTCCACTTCATTGGCCTCACTCAGTACTGTTGCTCATGCACACAACACACACACACACACACACACACACACACACACACACACACACACACACACACACGCACACACATATCTTTTAATAGACACACTCCTTCCAACTGCAGGTTACATGTATTTAAATTTTACTCAATACAAAAATCCACAAAGTCATCTAATTTGCAGTCATTCAGTGCTGCATTATAATAAGGACAGCAAAAGGTAATTGCTGAATCCTGTAAGAATGCAAAGCTACAAGAGTGCGGCTCAGCGAGGGATATGATGACATTTTTATTGCTTCTTCCTGGAACCCTCACTCAGAATTTTGTGTATTTTTGCATAGTCCTACTAACCAGAAAATTACCTCACAAATGGAAAATGGAAAAAAACACAACAACACGTAAACAAACGAATAGTCTCACCTGTAAATGCCGGCTAAAAAACAATTGATCAATAACATTCTCAAATGATCGCCAGTTTCAAATGACTTCTTTTTCTGCTGGCCAGGCACTAACCCCGCAGCAGGCTGTACACCCTGTTCCACTGTGTGTGACCCAGCTGCTGACGTGAAGGAGAAGAGGGAAGCGTCAATCGTGTGTGCATGTGCGTGTGCTGCTCTACAGCCTTTCATGCCGATGACTTTTATTCAAAATAATAATGACGGTTGTCGCAGTTAAATAAATTGTGATATTTCACAAAAAAAACTTTTTAAAGTGATTTTAAAATGTTTTACATATATCTAAATAGGTCTCTTACAAACCTCATACTATTTCACAGAAGTACCCACCTTTATTCAAAAGATTTCTGGTAAAAATTTGGAATTATGCAGAATATTATTCAGAACATACATTTTATCATGAACAAATATTTACATCACAAACTCACAATACAAAAACAAGTCTTTATTTTAAACGGACATAATTGCATTAACCACAGGTAGAAAATAATTAATGAAATATCCTGCGATGAAGTAGCGACTTGTCCAGGGTGTACACTGCCTTCTGCCAGATTGTAGCTGAGATAGGCACCAGAGTCCCCCGCGTCCCCAAAGGGGAATAAGCAGTAGAAAATGGATGGATGGATAAATGAAATATCTAAAAAAGAGCTGACCAAATATAGGATGAAAAGACTAGATTGCAGGGGAAAAAAATACTTAAAAACTTGTGAAATAATCTGTCCACGCAGCTAGTTAATTTTACTTAAAACACATCATAAATTAAGATTTAGCAGGACTCTTAAGCAAATACGTATTTTATTCTGAAAACAAGCATTATTCAACTTGCAATTCTTAAATTAGGCATCCTAGAGATGTTTTGGAATCTTTAAACAAGGTTTTCTATGTGGGGAAAACTAAGATATCTTATTTAAATAGCAATTTTCTCAATTTTAACATTTTAAAACTAGAACAGACAACATATGTGACGCTTGTGTGGCATTGTAATGCCGGATTGGTTCTTCCGGGGATGCGTCGAAGCGATGAACACAACAAGGTAAGTTATAAATGGATTTATTAAATAATAAAAGGCTAGGAACAAAAACACTGCTGTAAAGAGAAGGCAAACCAAAAACAGAAAAAACAATTCCTCAGCATGTGAGCTGGAATAAACAAATGGCTTAGCGTAAAAGCTAGCGAGAATATACATACAAAGATGCAGGTCGAGAGTCGTCACTGTTGCGCGTGGGCAAATTAGGATCCGAGGAAGACTGAACAGAAAAGGCTGGCTTATAAAGGAGGGTGATTAGCTGAAGCAGGTGTGCGGTACGAGTGTAGCAGGTGAACTAATGAGTAACCAGAGTGATGGGCAAAACAGGAAATAAACGGGTCAGACTGAGAATGAAACAAAAATGGAAATAACAAACATGTGAAGATCTGAGCAGCAGATCGCAACAGTATTCCCCCCCAACAAAAGACAGATACCAGATGTCTCAAAAACACAAACAAAAACTTGAACCCCCTCCCCAAAACCAGAAAGTCCACAAACGAAGGGAGGGCGGAGGGAGGCCACGGTGGAGGGTCGCCAGATCGCATGTCCCCGAATCCACCGAGGACACATCATGTGGCGGCGGCGGGTGGAACGCTGCTGCCGAAAAAGTTTTGGCGGGCGACCTCGAAAAGGCCACATTAGTGGCCGCCTCGCAGGATGAGGTGCCCGGCGAGGCGGACGACCCGGGCACGGCCACATCCGTGGCCGACATGGAGGAGGGAGTGTCTGGCGAGGAGGATGACCTCGCAGAGGCCACGCCCGTGGTCGACGTGGTGGACGACGCCTCAGCACCGAAATCCCAGCAGGCTTGGAAGCAGCAGACGAGGGTGCGGGGACTGCAGCCAAAGCAGGCCCGAGTGCAGCTGGCGAGGATGATGCGGGTGCTGCAGCCGCAGGAGTCGTCGGAGGCGGCCTGGGAGCCGCAGGAGTCGTCGGAGGCGGCCTGGGAGCCGCAGGAGTCGTCGGAGGCGGCCTGGGAGCCGCAGGAGTCGTCGGAGGCGGCCTGGGAGCCGCAGGAGTCGTCGGAGGCGGCCTGGGAGCCGCAGGAGTCGTAACTGGTGTGAGCTCCAGCCTCATCGTCGGCGCCGGTGTGGGCTCCAGCTTCTTCGTCGGCAGTGCTTGGCGGCGTGGAGCTGGTACCGGCGCTTGTCGAGGAGCTGGCACTGGAGTGGGCTCCAGCCCTGTCGACACAGGTGAAGGTTCCAGCCCCGTCGTCGACGCTGGTGTGGGCTCCAGCCCCGTCGTCGACGCTGGTGTGGGCTCCAGCCCCGTCGTCGGCGGTGCTTGGCGGCGCGGAGCTGGTACCGGCGCTTGGCGGCGTGGAGCTGGTACCGGCGCTTGGCGGCGTGGAGCTGGTACTGGAGTAGGCTCCAGCTCTGGAGCTGGTACTGGAGTGGGCTCCAGGCTAAAGTCTGTAACTGGTATGAGAACCAGTTCTGGGTCGGAGGCTGGTGTGAGAACCAGGTGGGAGTCTAGTGCTGGCTTGAGAACCAGGCTAACATCAGTTTCTGGTGCGAGAACCAGACTACAGTTAAGTGCTGGTGTGAGAACCAAACTGGGAGAAATGCAGAACACCGGTGGTGGAGGATGTGCTTGAGGTAATGACCTCGCGAGTCTGAACACCGGTGGAGGAGGTCTACTTGGTCGTTGGGATTTGACCGGGGGCAACACAGGTGGAGGAGGTCTACAAGGCCGTTGAGACTTGGCCGGGGGAAAAACAGGTGGAGGAGGTCTACAAGGCCGTTGAGACTTGGCCGGGGGAAACACAGGTGGAGGAGGTCTACGAGGAAGAGCTAAGCGGAATACAGGTGGCGGCGGCCTAGGAGGAGCTAGCGGTTTAACGGGCCGAAAAACAGGTAAGGGTGGCCTCATAGGAGGTTGCGGTTTGACAGTTTTAAGAAATGGTAGCGTCTGCGCTACCTCCGCAACACAGCTATAGGCCATAGCCCCCCCCTCCAGACGGGAATCCCAGACCCGTTCCCTGTGGTCAGGGACTGACCATAAGGGAGGGTGGTGGGAGGTTTGGAGGCGGGCAGACTCCTCCCCTCTATATTGTCCAGAGTGTCCCTTTGAAAAGGGAGAAAAAACCTTGGACTTGGGCTGGGAATGAGGTTTTACAGGTGGAGTTGAAGAAAAACTAGGTGACTGAGGTTGACTAGAATAATGAGAAAAAATATCCTGATAATTACGTATTTTATCATAAATGTTATTGGTATTCGAAAAAGGTTGGGAATGAAAAGTACTGTCCACAATATAAAAATCTTCTGAAAAAATGTCAACAACAGGGGGCGGTGTTGCGTCACCGGTGGGCGTACCCCAAATGTCGTGACTGCTAGAGTCAGGGGAAAAAAAACAAGCTGGATTACCGGTAGTGGAAGGTGAATCCTGGTCGGGGTGAATTTTGCTGTGTTCGTAGGAAGGATGAAGTGGTGCTGGATAATTACTGCCGTGCGGGGGACCTCTCCACTGGACCCCCCGCCTCTTCGGGGCAGCGCGAACGGCTTCGGAGGGGACTTCAGGCCCACAGTCAAGTCTTTCCTGCTCCCAAGCCACGAGCTCCAACCACAAACCCAAGTCGAAGGGTTCCTCCCGTGGTTTCGACGCGGAAAAACATTTTGATGCTCGGATCCTACTGTGACGCTTGTGTGGCATTGTAATGCCGGATTGGTTCTTCCGGGGATGCGTCGAAGCGATGAACACAACAAGGTAAGTTATAAATGGATTTATTAAATAATAAAAGGCTAGGAACAAAAACACTGCTGTAAAGAGAAGGCAAACCAAAAACAGAAAAAACAATTCCTCAGCATGTGAGCTGGAATAAACAAATGGCTTAGCGTAAAAGCTAGCGAGAATATACATACAAAGATGCAGGTCGAGAGTCGTCACTGTTGCGCGTGGGCAAATTAGGATCCGAGGAAGACTGAACAGAAAAGGCTGGCTTATAAAGGAGGGTGATTAGCTGAAGCAGGTGTGCGGTACGAGTGTAGCAGGTGAACTAATGAGTAACCAGAGTGATGGGCAAAACAGGAAATAAACGGGTCAGACTGAGAATGAAACAAAAATGGAAATAACAAACATGTGAAGATCTGAGCAGCAGATCGCAACAACATATGATTTGATATTCCTACTAAACTTACATTATGATATAAAGTCAGTGACTAAAAATAACTAAATAATTCTTTAAACTGGGGACATTTCTAGAAAGAAAATGTTAAATCCTGCCAAGTGGCAAAGAATCTGCAGTTTAGTTTTCACCATGCCGTAAGTAAAACAATCACAACACCATCCTAAGGTTTTACATGAAGCTAAGTGGTCCTTGGTTGTAATAGATTTGCATCTGAGAAAGGAAATAATAAACAGACCTACCAGTATTCGGCTGTCCAAACAGCAAGTGATGCTTTTCCCCTCAGAGAGGAGGAGGAGGAGGAGGAGGAGAAGGAAAGGGGATGACAGGACAGGACAGGACAGAAAAAGCGTGTGGCAAGTAAGAGTGTAAATGTGTGGCCTTTTTTTTTTTTTTTTGTCATACTGCATTTCAGATAACGAGAAGCTGGTTAAGATAGTTTAAATGTAAATGTTGGTCCTCTTGTCTCTCAAGGTGTCCTAATTTGGGTCTTTTATTTTTTTTTATGTTCGTTTCCCATCTTGTCACCCTCTCCGGGCCACGAATAAATATTCATTAATGTAGTGACACTGCTTTTTAAAATGATCATTAGCATACTGAGGGTTCAGCAATAGCGGGTATTAACATTCAGAGTAGTGTGTGTGTGCGTGAGGGTGTGCTATTGAGCATTTCCCTGCAGGGCTGCCTGATATTGTCTATGTATAGATGATGTTGTTGCCTCATTTAGAAACTTAGGATGTGGTTTCAGGTTCCGACCCGGGCCTCTGTTCACCTTGAGGAAAAAGAGCAGGGATACTGTACACCTACCGAGCACTTTTTGCACGCTGCGTATCAAGGGGCAATTCCATCATTTTTGACAAAGGTCAATGTCATTGAGGCTTCGTAAAGCACATCCGTGGCCTTCTGAATCTGTTATCAAAGGGACACCTTGAGCGATTGTTTTTGAAAGTTGCAAGGTAAAGCAAAAAAAAAAATTGCAATCATTCCCATCCATTTCCTACCGCTTATTCCCTTTGGGGTTGCGGGGGGCGCTGGTGCCTATCTCAGCTACAATCTGGCGGAAGGCGGGTACACCCTGGACAAGTCGCCACCTCATCGCAGCGCCAACACAGATAGACAGACAACATTCACACTCACATTCACACACTACGGCCAATTTAGTGTTGCCAATCAACCTATCCCCAGGTGCATGTCTTTGGAAGTGGGAGGAAGCCGGAGTACCCAGAGGGAACCCACGCATTCACGGGGAAAACATGCAAACTCCCCACAGAAAGATCCCGAGCCTGGGATTGAACCCTGACTACTCAGGACCTTTGTATTGTGAGGCAGACGCACTAACCCCTCTTCCACCGTGAAGCCCGACTGTAATGTTCATTGGGACTAAAATCTGGCCCTAGAACATTCTTACCTGTCGTCGTAGCAGAGTAATTGAATTTGTTCTAAATAAGACTCAAGCGCTTTAGGCTAGCAAGTTAGAAATAAAAACGATAAGTGTCATATTTTTTAATCAATTTAATCACATTTTGGCATTTGGATTAATCATGATTAATCATAAGTGATTACTTGCTTGCATAATTAAAATATGCTTAAGTAAAGACGCCAATATTTTTACACAAATGCCATTTAATTGTCAAAGTGTCATCCAGAAGCGTTTTTAAACATTTTACTTGAACAGTTTTATCTAAAGTTCTTTCAGACTGTATTTTGGAGAGAAATGTGCCAGCAAGCTCACTGATTTTCGTATGTATTGACCTGATCACTGACATCTATAACGGTTAGGGCAGGGGTCTACAACCCGCGGATCTGGAACCGCATGGATCTCTTTCATGCCACCGCCGTGGCTCCCTTTGACTTTGAAACAAGATGTCAACAAATGATGGCTACTTAATTTAAGGGGCCCCAAAACTATGGCCCTCGGGCTGGATCCGGCCCACTAGTGTCCAAAATCCGGCCCCCAGTAAGTCCCAAGATATATTTATATTTTTAATTGTATTTTTTTATTTTTTACATTTTTTAAAAATCTGTCCTTTCTAATCCATTTTCTACCGCTTGTTACCCTGCGTGTTTCCTAGCCGCTCAGGTAAATCATATTGTCTAAAAATGCATTTTCCCATCAATAAGGTGACATCATCGCGCTCGGAATATATATATATATATATATATATATATATATATATATATATATATATATATATATATATATATATATATAAATATATACACACATACAAACCCTGTTTCCATATGAGTTGGGAAATTGTGTTAGATGTAAATATAAACGGAATACAATGATTTGCAAATCCTTTTCAACCCACATTCAATTGAATGCACTACAAAGACAAGATATTTGATGTTAAAACTCATAAACTTGTAATTTAACAGTTGTTATTATGGAGAGTTCTGGGATTTTGTCATAAGAAAATCAAACATTTTAATATATTGTCGATCAAAATGTATGTCACAGCCCTTAAGCGTCATCTCTTGCTGCAATGGACAGGTCAAACAAGAGAAACATTTTATTTATTTGCATTTTTTAAAATTTGCTTTCATAAACGAAAAGCTTATTGTTTTCACTTTTTAATCAAATTAAGTATGCCGCGGTTGTATACCTTCAGTATATTGGAGTGAGTTGTTTTTGTTTAATTCATTAATAAGAGAAGGACCAGTGTATCTTTTTTCTAGTGTTCAAAATAATTTACTGATTTTTTTCGTTATACCCACAAATGAAATGTGAGTCGTATTTTGTCAAATGTTTGATTTCATAAACTTTATAGCATCAGTGGAACGAAATTCTAATCAACCAATGCAATCAATGTTTATTTATATAGCCTTAAATCACAAGTGTCTCAAAGGGCTGCACAAACCACAACAACATCCTCGGTAGAGCCCACAAAAGGGCAAGGAAAAACTCACCCTAGTGGGACGTCGACAATGATGACTATGAGAAACCTTGGAGAGGACCGCATATGTCTGATCAACACATAAGTCAATAACATCAACAGAACTTACCTTTGTGATTTTGTTGACTTTATTGTTGGAAATGCATCTGCTTTGAGTGTCGCAGGGTATCCATACATCTCTGTGCCATGTCTGTTGTAGCATCGCCGGTAAAATGTGCAGACGAGGGACTTTCGGATCTTTTGACACTGGAGCAATTTAAATCCGTCGATTGGTAAGTGTTTGTTTGGCATTAAATGTGGGTGGAGGGAAAGGCTGGATGCAAATATAGCTACAAATGAGGCATAACGATGCAATATCTATATACAGCAAGCCTAAATAGCATGTTAGCATCGATTAATATGCCGTGCTAATTGATGCACACTCCACGTAAGTCAACTTGAATCCGTCCCTGATCGTGTTGTTACACCCTCCGACAACACACCGACGGGGCATGAGGTCTCCAAGGTACGTAAAACAGTCGAAAAAACGGAAAATAACAGAGCTGATTAGACTCGATGTTTGTAATGTGTTTGAGAAAATGGTGGATTGGCTACCCCGAGAGCGAATAATAGAAAGGCATTTAATTTGCCAAAATTCACCCATTTAGAGTTTGGAAATCGGTAAAAAAAAATATAAGGTATTTTTTCTGCAACATCAAGGTATATGTTGACGCTTACATAGGTCTGGTGATAATGTTCCCCTTTAAGGGGCTTTGGGTTAAGCCGGTAAATAGTTTGTACGGTCAGAACAAATTGCATGATTAATCTATGTGTATATGATCAATGCCAACATTTTAGTAATTTACATTTTGATAGTCCTATAAAGAAAATGTCAATGTTTTATTTTAGTATTATATTACATTAGACATGCACCTGGGGATAGGTTGATTGGCAACACTAAAATTGGCCCTAGTGTGTGAATGTGAGTGTGAATGTTGTCTGTCTATCTGTGTTGGCCCTGCGATGAGGTGGCGACTTGTCCAGGGTGTACCCCGCCTTCCGCCCGATTGTAGCTGAGATAGGCGCCAGCGCCCCCCGCGACCCCGAACGGGAATAAGCGGCAGAAAATGGATGGATGGATGGATAAATAGAAATCACAAAAAATGTACGTTATATTCCCACAGCCAAGTGCCTGACATATTTAAAATAGAATTGAATGACAACTCATACCGCCAGACACTAGATAGCGGTAGAGTCTCTGCGCACGCGCCACGACAAGCAAAGAAGCCCCGTCTCCAGGATACAGAGGGAAGCTTTCGAGTGCATCACGGTGAGTTTTCTTTTATGTTTTCCTGCGTAGAATAAGCGTCCCTGCATGTGTCTTTTAGACCGATAGAAAGCGTCTCTTGTTGTGCCCTGACAGGACCATAGAGTAGCTAGCGAGAATCCCCGTTTCAGTCAATGTAGCAATGGCAATGCTAGCAGATGCTAACAGCTTTTACTTTGCTCTTATCTAGTCTCATGGGCGACTTTTTGCTGAAATGTGCTTGTTTGAATCGTTTATGAATACAGTTGCTATATTGTTCTATTAGTATAACTTTTAAAAACATTGCTGCGTTTTAGTGATATGCTCATTATCTGCATATGTGTAGGATAGCCAACTTCTAGGGATAATCTACCGTTTTTTTTTTTATTTTACCAAGCCATCCATCTATTTTATACCGCTTGTCCCTTTCGGGGTCGCGGTGGGTGCTGGAGCCTCGCTTATATTTGTGTGAAATGAGTTGTATACTAGCCGCAAAGGCTGAATGGAAACTGTAGTGGATGTCCCTTATGGGCATTCGGAGTTCGTATGTATGTTCGGAGCATGCGCAGTTGGTTCAGTAAAGTTGGCAACACTGTTTTTGTTGTTGTTGTTGTTTTTCGTTATGTTTTTTCTTTCTTAGGGAGGGATGAGGATGGTAATGAATTTGTTATGCAATACTCATACATAATGCCTTTATAGGGTGTTAGGTTGATTCATTATAAAAAGTGATGCTTATTTATCCATCCATTTTCTACCGCTTATTCCCTTTCGGGGTCGCTGGCGCCTATCTCAGCTACAATCGGGCAGAAGGCGGGGTACACCATGGACAAGTCGCCACCTCATCGCAGGTCCAACACAGATAGACAGACAACATTCACACTCACATTCACACAGTAGGGCCAATTTAGTGTTGCCAATCAACCTATCCCCAGGTGCATGTCTTTGGAAGTGGGAGTACCCGGAGGGAACCCACGCATTCACGGGGAGAACATGCAAACTCCACACAGAAAGATCCCAAGCCTGGATTTGAACCCAGGACTGCAGGACCTTCGTATTGTGAGGCAGACGCACTAACCCCTCTGCCACCGTGAAGCCCAAAGCTTACAGCACCTGGTATTCCCAGGCGGTCTCCCATCCAAGTACTAAACAGGCCCGACCCTGCTTAGCTTCCGAGATCGGGCGTATTTCCTTGAATTGCCGCAGGGCATATAGTTTGCGCCTGCCTTGAATTACTGCCGGGTCAAACTCGCTTCCCAAAATAATTAGCGCATGCTTAGTATTACCGCCTGGTCAAACTTGTGACATCACGAGTGACACTTCCCCTTTCATCATTTTCAAAAGGGAAGAGGCTGATTTCAACACCAGTAATTTGAAATCGCATACAGCGAAGAAGATTAAGAGCTATTCAGTATTATTTAAGGTCCAAGCTTACATCACAGTAAAAATTTTACTGCATGCCTTTGGTAAGTGCCGGAGTGAGAAGAGGTTTTAAAATAATTAGCGCATGCTTACTTTTAGCGCATGCCTTTGGTAAGCGCAGGAGTCCATCCATCCATCCATCATCTTCCGCTTATCCGAGGTCGGGTCGCGGGGGCAACAGCCTAAGCAGGGAAACCCAGACTTCCCTCTCCCCAGCCACTTCGTCTAGCTCTTCCCGGGGGATCCCGAGGCGTTCCCAGGCCAGCTGGGAGACATAGTCTTCCCAACGTGTCCTGGGTCTTCCCCGTGGCCTCCTACCGGTTGGACGTGCCCTAAACACCTCCCTAGGGAGGCGTTCGGGTGGCATCCTGACCAGATGCCCGAACCACCTCATCTGGCTCCTCTCGATGTGAAGGAGCAGCGGCTTTACTTTGAGTTCCTCCCGGATGGCAGAGCTTCTCACCCTATCTCTAAGGGAGAGCCCCGCCACACGGCGGAGGAAACTCATTTCGGCCGCTTGTACCCGTGATCTTATCCTTTCGGTCATGACCCAAAGCTCATGACCATAGGTGAGGATGGGAACGTAGATCGACCGGTAAATTGAGAGCTTTGCCTTCCGGCTCAGCTCCTTCTTCACCACAACGGACCGGTACAACGTCCGCATTACTGAAGACGCCGCACCGATCCGCCTGTTGATCTCACGATCCACTCTTCCCTCACTCGTGAACAAGACTCCTAGGTACTTGAACTCCTCCACTTGGGGCAGGGTCTCCTCCCCAACCCGGAGATGGCACTCCACCCTTTTCCGGGCGAGAACCATGGACTCGGACTTGGAGGTGCTGATTCTCATTCCGGTCGCTTCACACTCGGCTGCGAACCGATCCAGCGAGAGCTGAAGACCCCGGTCAGATGAAGCCATCAGGACCACATCATCTGCAAAAAGCAGAGACCTAATCCTGCGGTTACCAAACCGGAACCCCTCAACGCCTTGACTGCGCCTAGAAATTCTGTCCATAAAAGTTATGAACAGAATCGGTGACAAAGGACAGCCTTGGCGGAGTCCAACCCTCACTGGAAATGTGTTCGACTTACTGCCGGCAATGCGGACCAAGCTCTGGCACTGATCGTACAGGGAACGGACCGCCACAATAAGACAGTCCGATACCCCATACTCTCTGAGCACTCCCCACAGGACTTCCCGAGGGACACGGTCGAATGCCTTCTCCAAGTCCACAAAGCACATGTAGACTGGTTGGGCAAACTCCCATGCACCCTCAAGAACCCTGCCGAGAGTATAGAGCTGGTCCACAGTTCCACGACCAGGACGAAAACCACACTGTTCCTCCTGAATCCGAGGTTCGACTATCCGACGTAGCCTCCTCTCCAGTACACCTGAATAAACCTTACCGGGAAGGCTGAGGAGTGTGATCCCACGATAGTTGGAACACACCCTCCGGTCCCCCTTTTTGAAGAGAGGAACCACCACCCCGGTCTGCCAATCCAGAGGTACCGCCCCCGATGTCCACGCGATGCTGCAAAGTCTTGTCAACCAAGACAGCCCCACAGCATCCAGAGCCTTAAGGAACTCCGGGCGGGTCTCGTCCACCCCTGGGGCCTTGCCACCGAGGAGCTTTTTAACTACCTCAGCGACCTCAGCCCCAGAAATAGGAGAGTCCACTACAGATTCCCCAGGCACTGCTTCCTCATAGGAAGACGTGTTGGTGGGATTGAGGAGGTCTTCGAAGTATTCCTTCCACCTGTCCACAACATCCGCAGTCGAGGTCAGCAGAACACCATCCGCACCATACACGGTGTTGATAGTGCACTGCTTCCCCTTCCTGAGGCGGCGGACGGTGGTCCAGAATCGCTTCGAAGCCGTCCGGAAGTCGTTTTCCATAGCTTCCCCGAACTCTTCCCATGTCCGAGTTTTTGCCTCCGCGACCGCTGAAGCTGCACACCGCTTGGCCTGTCGGTACCTGTCCACTGCCTCCGGAGTCCTATGAGTCAAAAGGACCCGATAGGACTCCTTCTTCAGCTTGACGGCATCCCTCACCGCTGGTGTCCACCAGGGGGTTTTAGGATTGCCGCCCCGACAGGCACCAACTACCTTGCGGCCACAGCTCCGATCTGCCGCCTCGACAATAGAGGTGCGGAACATGGTCCACTCGGACTCAATGTCCAGCACCTCCCTCGTGACATGTTCAAAGTTCTTCCGGAGGTGGGAATTGAAACTTTGTCTGACAGGAGACTCTGCCAGACGTTCCCAGCAGACCCTCACAATGCGTTTGGGCCTCCCAGGTCTGTCCGGCATCCTCCCCCACCATCGCAGCCAACTCACCACCAGGTGGTGATCGGTAGAAAGCTCCGCCCCTCTCTTCACCCGAGTGTCCATAACATGAGGCCGCAAATCCGATGACACAACTACAAAGTCGATCATGGAACTGCGGCCTAGGGTGTCCTGGTGCCAAGTGCACATATGGACACCCTTATGTTTGAACATGGTGTTCGTTATGGACAAACTGTGACGAGCACAAAAGTCCAATAACAAAACACCACTCGGGTTCAGATCCGGGCGGCCATTCTTCCCAATCACGCCTCTCCAGGTTTCACTGTCGTTGCCAACGTGAGCGTTGAAGTCTCCCAGTAGGACAAGGGAATCACCCGGGGGAGCACTTTCCAGTACTCCCTCGAGCGTTCCCAAAAAGGGTGGGTACTCTGAACTGCTGTTTGGTGCATAAGCACAAACAACAGTCAGGACCCGTCCCCCCACCCGAAGGCGGAGGGAGGCTACCCTTTCGTCCACCGGGTTAAACTCCAACGTACAGGCTTTGAGTCGGGGGGAAACAAGAATTGCCACCCCAGCCCGTCGCCTCTCACTGCCGGCAACGCCAGAGTGGAAGAGGGTCCAATCCCTCTCGAGAGAAGTGGTTCCAGAGCCCTCGCTGTGCGTCGAAGTGAGTCCGACTATATCCAGCCGGAATTTCTCGACTTCGCGCACTAGCTCAGGCTCTTTCCCCCCCAGTGACGTGACGTTCCATGTCCCAAGAGCTAGCTTCTGTAGCCGAGGATCGGACCGCCAAGTGCCCTGCCTTCGGCTGTCGCCCAGCTCACAATGCACCCGACCTCTATGGCCCCTGCTATGGGTGGTGAGCCCATTGGAGGGGTGACCCACGTTGCCTCTTCGGAGTGAGAAGAGGTTTTAAATTAATTAGCGTCTGGCGGCAATTCAAGGAAATACAGTACATTAAAATGATTGTTCATTCCTTGTTGTACATTAAGGAAGGGGGAGATGCACTGCAGTGGTTCTCAAATGGGGGTATGCGTACCCCTGGGGGTACTTGACGGTATGCCAAGGGTTACGTGAGATTTTAAGAAAATATTCTAAAAATAGCAACAATTCAAAAATCCTTTATAAACCTACTCAGTGGCCTACTGGTTAAGAGTGTCCGCCCTGAGATCGGTAGGTTGTGAGTTCAAACCCCGCTGGAGTCATACCAAAGACTACAAAAATGGGACCCATCACCTCCCTGCTTGGCACTCAGCATCAAGGGTTTGAATTGGGGGTTAAATCACCACAAATGATTCCTGGGCGCGGCACAGCTGTTGCCCACTGCTCCCCTCACCTCCCAGGGGGTAAACAAGGGGATGGGTCAAATGCATAGGACAAATTTCACCACACCTAGTGTGTGTGTGACAGACAATCATTGGTACTTTAACTTTAAATATATATTTATTGGATAATACTTCAACAAAATATAATTGTAAGTTCATAAACTGTAAAAAGAATTCCAACAATGCAATATATAGTGTTGACAGCTCGATTTTTTGTGGACATGTTCCATAAATATTGATTTTAAGGATTTCTTTTTTTGTGAAGAAATGTTTAGAATTAAGTTCATGGATCCAGATGGATCTCTATTACAATCCCCAAAGAGGGCACTTTACGGTGATGATTACTTCTATGTGTAGAAATCTTTATTTATAATTGAATCACTTGTTTATTTTTCAACAAGCTTTTAGTTATTTTTATATCTTTTTTTCCAAATAGTTCAGGAAAGACCACTACAAATGAGCCATATTTTGCACTGTTATACAATTTAATAAATCAGAAACTAATGACATAGTGCTGTATTTTACTTCTTTCTCTTTTTTTGAACCCAAAATGCTTTGCTCTCATTAGGGGGTAAATGAATTAAAAACATGTTCACATGGGGTACATCACTGAAAAAAGGTTGAGCACCACTGATGTAGTGAATGTCTCTTATGGCCATCCGTAGTTGTGTATGTATGTGTGGAGCATGCGCAGTTTGTTCAGTAAAGTTTACATGTAGTGCGTGTCTAATTTCTACAAGAATAACTGGACACTTTCAGAAGAGTCCATTTGCTTTGATGTTTGGATCTTTTTAGGACCATGGTAATCCACACACACATATTGTCAGACACAATTAGATGCGCAACCGCCCGAGTGCAGCTGAGATAGGCTCCAGCGACCCCTAACGGGACAAGCGGTAAAAAATGGATGGATGGATGGATGGAAAAAAACATGGGAAAATCATTTTTTGATAATCAATGTTTTTGTGCAAAATAACAAAATTAACTGACGTCAAAAGAGCCACATCTGGCTCTAGAGCCATAGGTTCCCTACCCCTGGTTTAACCTAAGAGAAACAAAATAAACATTCTTAAACATACATCCCTCTTGTCTAACAGTATACATTTAGTGTGGATCATTATGATAGTGAAGGGGTCTCCAACTTTTATTTGTGTGAGAACTATTTCAACCAAAAGAAAGGAGAGGTGAGATTATATGACTAGCAATGGCTACAAGTAAATTAAATCACCTGTGGCCATCGTCTTTATGCTATATTGCAAACATTTGCCATTGAATAGAAGCATAATGTCTAAATGTAACACTTATAAACCTATTAAGTTGCAGAAAATATAATTCGACCATTTGGTGAGTTACCCTATCACCAGCTAACTGTTGGAGACCCCTGTAGTGTCACTATCATGAAGTGTAGTGTCACTAACATAAAGCTAAACAAACTATGTCAATGTTTAACAATGTAAATACACAATTAGTGTTTTGGGGACAAGATATCATTATTTTAACAACAACAACAAGACACTTCTAAAAAAGTTAGCACGTACCTCCAGGTGTGAAAACCACATCATGTAACTCAGAAAAAAAGTGATCTGCGAATTTCCCAATTTGCGTCTATTTTGGAAAAAAATGTAGCCTGATTGCCAGAAGCTTGGCAAATCAGCAGCTAAGGCAAGACAAACAAATGCCAGAAAAGTCTAATTGCAATGGGTTTGACAGGGCAGTAATCGGACACGCTGGCATTGATTGGTTAAACCTCGGCCTGCAGCATACTTTAGTCAAAGCTGTATTTAATGAAATTCATTGAAATTTTACGGACTAATTTTTATTCTCCCGGAATAAAAATACAGAACAAAGTGCATCTCTTATAGCGCTATTCGAAACGCATACTTTTGTCTTTAAAAACAAGACAGGATTCCGTTTTTAAGGATCGATCGGCAACCCTACATGCAGTATGTATAAAAGACAACCGTTCAGTACATTTGTGTTTTGAACAATGAATGGCCGGTAGGGCTTTTCCTTTCCAGTGTTATGATAGTAATAATAATACAAATGGATTGGCTTTTCAATTTCTAGATACTGAGAGTGCTTTACACTTATTGTTTTCACTCCACAGCAAGACACTTGTGGTGAAAAGCTACATCCATAACCACATCCGCCCTGAGGAAAAGGTGGCCACAGATGCGTGCCAAAAGCCTCTCTGACCACACATTTCTCTACCAGTAAAGGCGACATTGAAGGCAGGGTTGTTAAAGCAACTTTCCCAAGGACACAAAGGAAGAGTGACTTAGATAGATGGAAAGAGCGAGGTTTGAATGGCCAATGCTCCAGTTACTGGATGACCTGCTCTACCTCCTGAGCCAAGTGTACAGTGATGCAACAAGTGCAGCGTCTTCACCTGAACCATGTCCTGCAAACCGTGTGCGCGCTGGAAGCCGTCGTCCTACGCAGCTTCGGCCCTGAGGGAGGACAGGTGCTCTTCACCCGAGACACTGGACAAGCAATGTTGAGCCGCAGCGGCACACGTATTCTCACAGCACTTCGACTGGAGCACCCACTAGCTAGGTAACACAGGCATGATCTTTCATAAATGTTCCTATTGTCTTGTGTGTGATTATGTAATGCCTATTTCATTGCAGGGCGGTGGTGGAGTGTATACGCAAACACAGCGGGAAAACGGGGGATGGTTCAAAATCCTTTATGCTTCTGGTGGCATCATTATTACGAGCCATACATATCGCAGCCTCTAAAGAGCCAAATGTATCACACAATTATAAGTCTAGAGCAGCAGCAGAGTCTGCCACTGCAACACGCTTGGCTGACCAAATGCTGGGATTCGCATTGGAGAAACTGGAGGATCTCATCACTGTTGTAGTGGCCCCTCATGGATTCTGTCTTTTGGCCAATGATTTATCTGCCAACGCTCTGACCGACTGTGACAACGTTCAAAAGTTGCTCGTATCTTTTTTCCGTACGCGCTTGGGTTGTAGCCACTGTGACCTAATGGGTGAACTCATTCGCAAACTGCTCACCAACTGGAGATGTTTGACTTTTTTATCATTAGAGTTTCTGAACGACAACTTCCCTGCATTGCATACGGCTGTGTTAGGCTTTCCTGTCAGTTGTTCTCGCTTGGTTGAGGGACAAGTCATCCACAGGGACTTTGCAACACCCCACAGTAACATTTCCCATATTCCGGTTAAAGCGGTTATTTTTACCATACCCCTGCAACCAAAGTTGGTGTACACAGAAGATGTGCTGGAGCTCGGGAAACAAACGATGGAGGATCATGACAGGAGTATTTTGTGCTTTAGCTCCTGGGCTGAAAGCTCACTGGAGTGTATGTTTGCAAACCTTCAGACTTTTGGAGTGTCTGTTCTTCTGTCTTCAGTGAAACAGTCTGACGCAGTCCTGGCTTTAGCTACACAAGCAGAGATGTGTGTCGTGGAGTGTATCAGTGAAGATGAACTGGCTCTCTTTATACACCTGAGTGGGACCACACCTGTCTCAGACTGCCAGGGGATTCAGCCTGAGCACGTTGCTTCTTTAACATTTTGCCGACCAATACTTCTAGGAGCACATAGGTTTGAAAACATTTTCTAAAAATATAATAACAGTGTTGTCCTGATCTTGGTTGTTTAATAAGAATTTTTTTTTTCCCACAGGTATGTTCATGTGGCTTTCCCGGAGTCTAATGACAAGATGGTCCAACCAAGTAGCGTTGTGATTTGCGGCCTGGCAGTAGGGCAAACAGATCAATACGCAGGTGCAATTCAGGATGTTATCCGCATGCTGTGTACAACGTGGGAGCCTTTGGATGCAGCTACAAGAATATCTGTGCAACCGGGACCATCTCCATCCTCTGTTTTGTCAGGCTGCGTCATACCTACTGGAGGAACTTTTGAGTTTCTCTTACATCACGCCCTCTTACAACATGGCCGAACCCACACCCTTTCTAATCCCACTGATACGGGTGTCCCCATTGTATGCCAGATTTTGGCAGAGGCTTTATTGTGTCTTCCTCGTCATATTTACTCGGACAATCCAAGACGTTTCCTGCTGGTTCATACACAAGTCTTAAAGAAATTGGAGGATTCCCACCTGGAGGGACTTTTTTGCAAGCCAGAGTTTGGCAAAGTACAAGAAGAGCCAAGTATGTATTCTTCATCGTCAATCAATTTTAAAACGTTATCCGGTCTTGAATCTGTCTCCTGTAAATACTATCTAATTATGGCTGTACTGCAGTGTGTCCAAAGTCTTCTCCGAGTGGACACTGTGCTGCATGTACGTTCTCACTTAAATCCCAAACCATCCAAACCCACGTATTCCTCAGACGATGAAGACTAAGGACTGGAAAGTGTTTACTCAGGTAACAATTTGAATATTTTGCACTTTATACAGTTAACCATTTTATCTTTGGGGACAACATGCCTTAAAAAGTAGAGCGGCCATCCAGAAACTTGAGTGTTCCTGGATAGAATTCAGCATTTGCCATTTTAGTCACTATTCTTTCTGTCCTTGGCAAGACACTTCACCCACCTTGCTCCCAGTGTGGTGTAAATGTAGCTATAATGGGTTTCTCAATGTAAAGCACTTGAGCCAGTAGAAAAAAGCGCTATATAAATATAACAACCTTCACTTCACATTACATCTTTGTTCATCACAGAGTACATTTATTTAAATGGCTTTTATAGATTTTCTCCTAGTAGTAGCAAAACAGCAGAGAATTGCAGGCGTCCATTAGTGGTAACATGTTTTAATGTGTTTTTTCTCCATAAATTATGACACTACTAAATATTAACAATATAGTAGCTAATGTGTGACAAACACATGTATATCAGGGGTTCTTAGCCTTTTTGACATCAGAGGGTGCACAGGGCCCACTCAAATATTAACACTAAATTAGTAATCTTACTCTTGATTTTAAGCATATTAAATAATTATATCTAACCTTACGGTTTACAACCTTGTCAGGTGAAATGAAACCATGTGTTAATCACAAGGATGATTATTCATTTAACACATAAACCTTAGGCTTAGTTAAGGCTGATTTGCAAAATAAGTACAAACCAATTACACTGCCTAAGAAATTCCCCATTAAAAAATGACAATAAATACATTTACATACAATTATGTTGTGCTAAAATAAATAAACTGAATTAATAATATGTTTTGCGACTAAACCGTCAATAAAATTTAAGTGCAAATGAAAATACATTTTCACCACTGTAGTCATTATGTTTGTACTGAAGAAACTTCTCTGACTTTAGCTCCGGGCTTCTTCTGTTTGAAATTGTCATTACTGCCACAAGTGGTGGAAAAGTGTATTACAGCTGAGTATTGCTGCAGCCCATACCGAACACAGCTGAGAAACGGATATACCCAACAATCTTAAAACAGAGCCCAGTGGTTAAGAAACACTGATGTAGTGTTTAACTTACTATGTGTCAAAGACTGTCCATTTTTAAAAATAATTTTGGGAATAAATCCACTCTGTAAGCCAGGGGTGCCCATTACGTCGATCGCGATCGACTGGTCGATATCGGAGGGTGTGTCAGTCGATCTCAAGCCAGGTATTAAAAAATATACATAAAAATGAGCAATCATCAATCATACCAAGACTTCACTTTCGTCAGTTGTTGGACATTCTCGGCACCCGAGGATCTTGTGAGATGACGCTGGCTGCTGCAAGCTCATATTTAAGAAAAAAATCACTAACAGGGCGGACGCAGAGAAACATTTTATTTCTAGAGACTCCGTACCTACTGTCAAAACTCTAAAGACCGACTGCACAGTTCCTGTCTTCACCATAAAAGACCTGTTTCATCCTGCCTGTGCTAACAAAATAAGAGTCTCAGAAAGCTAGCGTGCACAAGCTAGCAAGCTACGGACTTTGATGCCAATGTATTTCTCCCCCGCCCTCAGCGACCGCTTTCTCACTTGCTTGCCCACCCGCACTCTCACTGACGTCACTCACCTGCTGCCAGACATTAAAGGGCCACACACATATGCTACTCTCATAACAAAGTGTTTAAAAACGAGTATGCAAGTTGGACAAATGAGATGCCAAATCCAACCACTTTCATGTGGTATTGGACAGAAAGGAGGACTTTCTTTTTTCCTCCATTTGAAAATGCGGACGTTATCAGCACTACTGTCTAATTCCAATCAATGCAAGTCATCAGAATCAAATACACCAACTTATATTCTTGTCTTCATGAAAGAAAGGAATCTATGTGTGTTAAACATGCTTGTATTATCATTAAACACCATTAACTTGTAAACAAAAATGTCTCTTTCATAAATAAATATAAATTATAAATAGGAATGAGGTAGATCTCCTCGACTTGGTCAATTGAAAAGTAGCTCACCTGCAGAAAAAGTGAGGGCCCCTGCTCTAAGCATTCTAGCCAACTTCTCACTTGACATTTTCCTGAGGCGTCTTCTTGTCAGCTGACATCAGATCATTCTGTTTTGGGTTATTTTCCAGTTCTATTTTCATCAGTGTTTTTTCTCGGAAATGCAGCGAGCAACATTTAGCGCTACTGTCTCTTTAATGCCATGTTATGTAGGAGGGAGGTAGAGCCTCAATAGTGTTGTTATTGTATTAGTTTTTTGGGGGCAGTTTTACCAGAACTAGACTTGTGTTTGTGAAAGGAAAAGCAAAAAGCATTTCTGAAGACTCTTCTGACGGACTATTATTCTTTTACAGTAATTCCTCGTTTATGGCTGTTTGGGGCCTGACCGTCGTCGTAAATGAATACAGCAAAGTAGGAATTATTTCTTATAAATCAATTTTTTTTTTATAGCCACAAAATAAAACCTTTCTACAACCTTCGAAATTTTTTTACATTATGCGATCCCTCAAGACATGAAAAAACACCCATGTACTTTATGCTCATTTATTTCAATATAGTAATGCTGTTTAAAGCTAAGCCAATCAGTGCCTACAACACTGTATATTATGCTCTGATTGGTTTGATATTTTTAGTTAATTTAACAATTTTAATACTTTGAAAATGCTTAAATTTATCATGATCCATAAAATGTTTGAACTATGTTATTTGCCTGTGCTTAGAATCAGTTGTTTTTGTCAGTTTTTCGGTTTGGTCTCTGTTTTGAAGCATCTTCACTCTCTGCACACCTTTTCATTTTTTTTGTCCTATTTAGATATACCTAGTTTCCCTCTTTCAGTGCTGGATCATTGTACTTCATAGTTTGTTTCGTGTGCTTGTGTTCTGTTTAATTCTGTTCCTGCATAGCTTTCCCTATGCTTCCAGTGCACTTCCCAGCTGCTCCATATCTTTTGCTTGAATATACTTTTACCTGAATATCGTCTGCTGTCTTTTTTTTTTAAATATATTTGTATACTGGGTAGTTATACATGCTGTGTTGACCTTTCAAAGGAAAATTATATTCAAATGTCAAGCAACTCATTAATCTACTGTACAGAATGTGAACTTCCTTTTGTTTTGGTAGTGTTTATTTTGGCCCGTCTTCTCTCTAAAGTTCTCATTATGTCTTGTGGTTTTTTCAACACTTCTCTTCCTTATCTCATTTTTCTTGCCTCTTTTCTCCGTAACCGGCACAAAACAAATAGAGAACAACACATTGTCATTAATTTAAGCATTCCTCTTTATAATCAGCGTTATCTGTAGTGAGAGTCTGAGGGCAAAGGCCAGAAAGAGAAGTGGGCCAGGACCCGGCTGTCAACAACCAAATCACTGCATGCTTCCCCTTTGCTTAATCAGACACACACTAGATCCAGTCATCACAGGGAGTTTTTTTTTATCAAGTCGCGTCATCAACAAGTACAAAAACGGCCCATAGCTGCGTCTTGTGCTTTAAATCAAACATGAGTTACACACATACGGTCCACCCATAAAACAAATATGGCGCCGCCTCCAAGATCGTTCCTCATGAAATGTAATGCAGTACTCGGAACAAGTCAGATCAGAACAACAACTAAATCCATTTTGATTTATTTGGCTCTAGAAATGGTGTGTGTGTGTGTGTGTGTGTGTGTGTGTGTGTGCACACGTGCGTGAGTGTATTGTATAAATGAACCAAAGATGTGTAAAATGATGTTTGAAAATACTTAAAATCACATCCAAATGTAATGTGTAATACATCCAAGAACAGTGTAATACATATATATATATGTATATATATATATATTTGACAGGAAAAACAATAATAACAAGTGAAAAAACATGAAGGCATTTAAAAAAAGTTGACCGCATGTCAGAAATGAGCTGGGATGCCTCTTATTAAATTCTACATTACAAAAATATTACCAATTTAGTGTTCCATTGGCTAAAAATCAATTCAATCATGTATTTGGCTTTTTTTGAAGAGGTGTTTTTTTGGCTGTGGTACTTAACTCCTCTTGCCAATAGGGTGGCCCAACATGAACAACAGCATGTGATCAATACACAACAAGATGATCTTTTGTAAAGATCATTTGCATTACGCAAGCACTAGATTCATTCAAATGACCTTTAAAGGGGGAATGCACTTTTTTTGTGGAATTTTGCCTATCATTCAAAATCCTTATGTAAGACAATAACACAGGTTTTTCTTTTTTATGCATTTTGAGTCCCAAAATCCTGCCAGTACAATGTGGCTAACAATGGAGCTAATGGAGGAACACTTTTTTAACCATAAAGCCCTTTTAAAAAATGTCTAAAAACCGCCAACAATATTCCATTTACATCTCGTGACCTGAATGTTAAGCCATATTGTTATTATAAGCCCTAATACAAACAAACTATTTTTAGCAGCACCGTGATCACGGACTGCAAACTAGCTTAGGTGAGTTAGTGAAAGTTAATTCTGCATTACAAATCATGCCTCTTCATTCTCTCCAATGCAAACCAAGAAGTTGGTCTGCATTGGACGGTCACCTTATACCCGGAGATGGCGAGAAAGACAGGAAATGACGCTTATTCGCGGCACTTTTTTTTTTAATCCCTTTTTGAGGATTACGATGAATTCTTCATTCAAACGGGAGTCTATAAAAGTCACATCAGTGTGCATCCCAGTGAGAGCAGACATTGTTCAGTAAGTGATAGTTTTATCATGCTCAAAGTTTGTAAATGTTGTTCAGTACTTAGCAATACTGCTACATGATGCTTAGTATGCTGCTATTGTATGCTTAAAATAATCAAAATACATAAATATTACAAGGTATTAGAAATTACATTTATACTTACAGTGTGTATATAAAACAATGATGGAAGTTTTTTTTACAGCGCTTTATAGGCGGAATAAATTGAAACCACATTATGGCTGTTGTTAGCTGACTTTTGCTAGCATTAAAAGAAAAATGTGTGTTTTTGTCTAATGGTTGTGAACAATAAGCAAAATTCCCAAAAAGAGCAAGTTCTCTTTAAAGCGATACATTTCTAGCTCACATTCTCACTGAGGCATAGGTGGCACCATTCTATAGCTGGGCCTGACAACTACACAGACCCTCTTGAACAAGCAAGCAGTGATTCTATTGGCAGTGGGGAGCCATGTGACTTTAGGAATGACATCATGCAACATTAATGAGGCCTCCATGATGCGTACTTAGCGGGTGTCACACCACCTCCCGAGACCTCCTGATGGCGCAGCACAGGAGCATGCTAAAGATCATCCCAAACACCTGCAAGAGATATCGAATGAGTTGCGTACCTCCCCATTTGAGTTACACCAACAATCCGTGAAGCATTACCATAACGATCCCGATAGTGATGCCCACTCCTCCTATGATGTGCAGCTTAGAGTTAAACACCTCATCAATGGCGTCGGGGCAGCTCTGCGGCACACACAAAAACATTTATTTCAGCTTTTTTCCAGCCAATGCTGACACACGGGACACAAACAGGTGGAATACACGTTCCAGTAAAGCCACTGTTGCCATAGAAACCGTGGCGAGAAGGCTAATGGAATGTGTGTGGTGAACAACTTACACCATTATTATGTGTTTTGACATGTAATTATGCCAATCTCTCGCAGTGTTAAAGCATACTATGCAAGTTTTCTATCTTTTCACTGTGGATCTCATGATTTGAAACACACAGTTCTGATCATACCTTGGTAATCAGCTCCTCAAGCAGCTCTCCTCGAGGACAGGTTTCTTTGGCAGTGTCCATTACCGTGCCACTTGGACCGCAACAGCTCAGCTGTGACCATAAAATAGAAAAAAAGCATATTCATTTTATTTAATTTGTTGATGCTGTCTTCTCAGTGGTGTTGCCAGGCAACACGAGTTATTACATCCTATGCATACAAATCAAATGGCTTATGTCGTATTGAGATTTATAGCTTAGAAGTGTGGATCATGACCTTGAAAATTGATTACTCCCTGCTGTGAGACCTCCTGCTCCACCAGGCCATTTTCCCTCAGCAATAGAGCTATACCAACATGTTGGATTGATTAGGACTGTAGTTATTGCTAGTATTATATCTTTTTTGGGGTTAGAATGACACTGCAAACATTTTTCAGAGAAAAAAAGTTTAGTGCAGAGGTGTCCATTTGCGGCGCATATATATGTGTGTGTAAATATATATATATATATATATAGATAGATATATATATATATATATATCTATATATATATATCTATATATATATATATATATATATAGATAGATAGATAGATAGTACTTTATTGATTCCTTCAGGAGAGTTCCTTCAGGAAAATTAAAATTCCAGCAGCAATGTACAGAGTTGAGATCAATTTAAAAAAAGTAAATAAGGGGGGTTTAAATGAAAACAAAATAGAGAAATATTACAATAAGAATAAAAAATAAAAAGCAACAATGGGAATAAGAATATGACAAGAGAAAGTAGGCAGTAGTGACCATGTTATAAAAACGTATTGCACTGTTATTGTTTTGCATCCCCTGTCATCCTTGTACTCCCCGCCCCCCGCCCCCGGAGAGGAGTTGTACAGTCTAATGGTGTGTGGGACAAAGGAGTTTTTGAGTCTATTAGTCCTGCACTTGGGATGACGCAGTCTAGCACTGAACAGGCTCCTCTGGCTACTGATAACGCTATGCAGAGGGTGACTGGCATCATCCAGGATGCTCACTAGTTTGTCAACAGTCCTCTGCCATCGTCACCAGTGTGTGTGTGTATATATATATATATATATATATATATATATATATATATATATATACACATATATATATATATATATATATATATATATAGATATATACACACTGTATATATATCTATATATATATATATATATATATATATATATATACAGTGGGGCAAAAAAGTATTTAGTCAGCCACCGATTGTGCAAGTTCTCCCACTTAAAATGATGACAGAGGTCTGTAATTTTTCATCATAGGTACACTTCAACTGTGAGAGACAGAATGTGAAAAAAAAATCCAGGAATTCACATTGTAGGAATTTTAAAGAATTTATTTGGAAATGATGGTGGAAAATAAGTATTTGGTCAATAAAAAAATTAAACTCAATACTTTGTAATATTACCTTTGTTGGCAATAACAGAGGTCAAGCGATCACTGTAGGTCTTTACCAGGTTTGCACACACAGTAGCTAGTATTTTGGCCCATTCCTCTATGCAGATCTTCTCGAGAGCATTGATGTTTTGGGGCAGTCGCCGAGCAACACGGATTTTCAACTCCCTCCACAGATTTTCTATGGTGTTGAAGTCTGGAGACTGGCTAGGCCACTCCAGGACTTTCAAATGCTTCTAACGGAGCCACTACTTCGTTGCCCAGGCGGTGTGTTTGGGATCATTGTCATGCTGGAAGACCCAGCCACGTTTCATCTTCAAAGCTCTCACTGATGGAAGGATGTTTTGGCTCAAAATCTCACGATACATGGCCCCATTCATTCTTTCCTTATCACGGATCAGTCGTCCTGTCCCCCTTAGCAGAAAAACATCCCCAAAGCATGATGTTTCCAACCCCATGCTTCACAGTAAGTATGGTGTTCTTGGGATGCAACTCAGTATTCTTCCTCCTGAAGGATTTATTCGTCTCTCGCGGACTGGACTTCCTCTGTGTGACGGAGACATGGCTGAGAGCCGGTGAGTCCGCTCCTCTTAATGAACTTTCATCACCGGAGTGCTCTTATTTTAATTCTCCGCGGTCGTCCGGCCAAAAAGGAGGAGGATTAGCAGTTGTTTATAAAAATGACTTTAAATGCCGTTAGATCCGCCTTCAATCCTCCTTTTCAAGCTTCGAATTATGCATGTTTGAACTGGGTCTTTCTGATGTCGTCCTGTGTGCCGTCGTATATCGACCACCCAAGTACCACAAAGACTTTATAAATGACTTTTCTGAATTCCTGCCCGAAATCCTCCACAAATATGATCGTGTCCTAATTGTCGGTGATTTTAATATTCACACCTGCTGCCCAGACGAACCTTTATCCAGGAGCTTCCTGAATGTCATTGACTCTTTTAACTTTGTACAGTCTGTGTGTGGTTCCACACACAAACGCGGGCATACACTCGATTTAGTGCTCTCCTATGGTTTGTGTGTTTTTAATTTGGACATTTGCAACGCTGTGTTTTCTGATCATATGCCGATCCTGTTTGATATTCCCACTCAGTGTCCGGTTAAATTGTGCGCTCCGCCTCAACGCTCTCGCATGTTTAATTTGTTGTCTCCTGCTCTGTTCTCCTCAATTTTTTCAACTCTCTGTGATGATAATTCTGCAGCCTCTGTATGTCTGAATACCGAAGAGTTGGTTTCTGGGTTCAACTCTATTTGTTTACAAACACTGGACACGATAGCTCTTTTCAAGTGCCGCCGTTCTAAAGCCACGCCTCAGCCCTGGTTGAATGACGTCACTCGTGCAGCCAGGCGTGAATGTAGGAGAGCAGGGAGAAAATGGAAAAAGGACAGGCTGCATGTGTCCTTTGCCATTTTTAATGAAAGCCTGCTTTCCTTTCTGATGACTGTAAAAGCAGAGATGAATGTATATCTATCTCAGATTATATCTTCTAACTGTAACAACCCCAGAATTCTGTTTAAAACTATTAACATTGTCATTGATGCTCCCATATCTGTTGGTTTTGATGCTTCTTTTGAATTCTGTGACAACTGTCTCCATTTTTTCCCTGACAAAATTGTGTCACCTAGAGCCAGTTTATCCCAGCCTTCATACAGCCCTTCTGTTCCTCTGCATTTCTCTTCTGTTTTCCATCAGTTTGAGCCGGTGTCCTTTTCTTTTTTAAATGACACACATAGTCATATGAAGCCCTCTGGTTCTCCTGCAGATGCCCTCCCACCTCGCCTGTTTAAGGAAGTATTTGCTACTATTGGATCAAGTGTCCTTAACATTATCACTAGTAGACTCTCTTCTGGAAAAGTTCCAGTAGAATTTAAACATGCAGTGGTACGACCTCTACTTAAAAAAACAAGCCTCGACCCCTCTCTCCTCTCTAACCTTAGACCTATCTCTAATCTTCCATACATTTCCAAAATATTAGAGAAGGTTGTCTAAAGTCAGTTGTTGCCCATCTTAGAGGATAATGGTATCACTGGCTGAAGCTTAGCGGTGACAGAGCTTTCGCCACTGCTGCTCCCAAGCTCTGAGTGTTAGAGAAGCCTCCACTCTTCCTGTTTTTAAATCTCTCTTAAAAAAATACTTTTATTCCTTTGCTTTTAACACTGAGTGATATCCATCCTGCAATGTCACCCGTTTTACACCTGCTGTGAACCTGTTTTTATGTTTTTTTGTGATGTTCTGTTTGTGTTGTGTTGTTTGCTCGGTTCTCGTATCATCTTTTAACCTGCCCATTGTACAGCACTTTGGCTACCCCTGTGGTAAATTTTAAATGTGCTTTATAAATAAAGTTGATTTGATTTGATTTGATTCCTCCAAACAGGACGAGTTGAGTTTATACCAAAAAGTTATATTTTGGTTTCATCTGACCAAATGACATTCTCCCAATCCTCTGCTGTATCATCCATATGCTCTCTTGGCAAACTTTAGACGGCCCTGGACATGCACTGGCTTAAGAAGGGGGGCACGTCTGGCACTGCAGGATTTTATTGGATGTCGCGTAGTGTGTTACTGATGGTAACCTTTCTTACTTTGGTCCCAGCTCTCTGCAGGTCATTCACCAGGTCCCCCCGTGTGGTTCTGGGATTTTTGCTCACCGTTCTCATGATCATTTTGACCCAACGAAATGAGATCTTGCGTGGAGCCCCAGATCAAGGGAGATTATCAGTGGTTTTGTATGTCTTCCATTTTCTGATAATTGCTCCCACAATTGATTTTTTCACACCAAGTTGCTTGCCTATTGTAGATTCACTGGTCTGGTGCAGGTCTACAATTCTTTTCCTGGTGTCCTTCGACAGCTCTTTGGTCTTGGCCATAGTGGAGTTTGGAGTCTGACTGTTTGAGGCTGTGCAAAGGTGTCTTTTTTACAGATAAAAAGTTCAAACACGTTCCATTAATACAGGTAATGAGTGGAGGACAGAAGAGCTTATTAAAGAAGAAGTTACAGGTCTGTGAGAGCCAGAGATCTTCCTTGTTTGAACTGACCTAATACTTATTTTTCACCATAATTTACAAATAAATTCTTTAAAAGTCCTACATTGTGAATTCCTGAAGTCTTTTTTTCACAGGCTGTCTCTCACAGTTATATATATATATATATATATATATATATATATATATATATATATATATATATATATATATGTACGTATATATATATATATATATGTACGTATATATATATATATATATATTTATATATATATATATATATACGTACATACACACATATATACGTGTGTGTGTTTTTTTTACATATATTAACATAATGGATAAATATTTAACAGTTATAACTGAATATTAAGAGTATGTGAAACTCCTACCTTTTTTATTCTTCCTTGACAACCTCTTTAAAGCTTTGTAATCAATCAGAAATATCAAGCAGCTAAAAGTAAAACATTGATAAGTGTGGAGAGAGTGTTTTGCATCTAGCCTCGCAATGTATTTAAATGAGTGTAATTTTGAATTGTTTTATGGTGTTGGGATGTTTTTTTAATAATATCCACAAAGTTCCGTGAGCAGGTTGTGGTATGTGTGACCATGTGTGTTGACTTTTTGTGCTGGTTGATTAATTTTTCTGCACTATGACTAGGAAAGATTGTTTGGATGAGGTCATATAAGTAAGTGAAGTAGATAAGTTACACATCATGGTCATGAACACAAGATGATGGGAATATGCCACCTGTCAGACCCCTTGGTATTTAAATTTAATATGAATGCACAGCTAGGTTGATTATTAAAAATGAATTCATGCTGTCGCCTCATGGGACAAAATTAAGATGTCGGCGGGCCACATTTGGCCCGTTGGCCGGGGTTTTGGATACCCCTGCTTTGGAGTATTTGTACCATATTCGTATTTGATATACATAAATGTAGTATTGGACCCCGCGACCCCAAAAGGGACAAGCGGTAGAAAATGGATGGATGAATAAATGTATTGGAATAAAGCTCACGCCAGTTTGAATCACTCGCAGGGTCTCTCTGAGACGCTCATCACCCGTGAGCTTGTAGTTGTTGTAGGTCTGAATGTAGAATGTAGTAATGTCATCCACCACCTGCCACACAAGCATACAAATGATTAGTACATTCCCGTTGATCTTTTACTTTAGCTTTTGCCTTTTATTTTGGCAAACTCGCTCTAGTTGCATGAGAACTTGGAATGTGTGCAGACTTTACCACAGGGTGTTACCTTGCTCTGGTTGGAAAATCCCCAGATGCCAGCAGCGACTTCAATGGCGAAGATTATAAGCAGGAAGAAGAAAAACTACAGGAAGAAAAAAGGGAGTTAGAATCATCCGGCACGTGCACACGCTTGTGTGCATGGCACGCATGAACGAGGAAGGTCGTTTGAGTGGAACTGAACCTAATTTACGGTACTGAGAACCTTCCTACTTGGAGATTTAGTACAAGACGATTAAAGTTGGATGGAGGCGGGAGTGAGCCACACAGGAAGTGAACAATAGGAACACGTAAACCAACTCGCTGGCCTTGGCCTTCTTTTGAGTAAACATTGATGAAAACCGACAGGCCTTGGGGTTTCAGCACCACATTCGCTAAACTAGGCTAACAAGACACTATGGCAGGGGTCACCAACCTTTTTGAAACCAAGAGCTACTTCTTGGGTACTGATTAATGCGAAGGGCTACCAGTTTGATACACACTTAAATAAATTGCCAGAAAAAGCCAATTTGCTCAATTTACCTTTAATAAATAAATAAATAAATATATATATATATATATATATATATATATATATATATATATATATATATATATATATATATATATATATGTATAAATGGGTATTTCTTTCCGTCATTCCGTCGTACATTTTTTTTCCTTTTACGGAAGGTTTTTTGTAGGGAATAAATGATGAAAAAAACACTTAACTGAACTTTTTAAAAGAGGAGAAAACACGAAAAAAATGAATATTAAATTTTGAAACACAGTTTATGTTCAATTTCTACTCTTTAAAATTCAAAATTCAAGCGAAAAAAATGAATTAAAAAAACTAGCTAATTTGAATCTTTTTGAAAAAATAAAAAAAATACTTTATGGAACATCATTAGTAATTTTTCCTGATTAAGATTAATTTTAGAATTTTGATGACATGTTTTAAATAGGTTAAAATCCAATCTGTACTTTGTTATAATATATAACACATTGGGCCAAGCTATATTTCTAACAAAGACAAATAATTTTTTCTTCTACATTTTCCAGAACAAAAATTTTAAATGAAATAAAAAGGCTTTGAAATAAGATTTAAATCTGATTCTACAGATTTTCTAGATTTGCCAGAATAATTTTTTTGAATTTTAATCATAGTAGGTTTAAAGAAATATTTCACAAATATTCTTCGTCGAAAAAACAGAAGTTAAAATAAATAATTCCATTTTATTTTTTTTATTATTCTTTACAATAAAAAAAAATCAATTTACTTGAACATTGATTTAAATTGTCAGGAAAGAAGAGGAAGGAATTTAAAAATGTGTTTAAAAATCATAAAATAATTAAGGTTGTATTTTTTTTTTCTAAAATAGTCTTTCTGAAAGTTATGAGAAGCAAAGTTAAAAAAAATAATGAATTTATTTAATCAAGTGAAGACCAAGTCTTTAAAATATTTTCTTGGATTTTCAAATTCTATTTGAGTTTTGTCTCTCTTAGAATTAAAAATGTCACGCAAAGCGAGACCAGCTTGCTAGTAAATAAATCCAATTTATAAAATAGAGGCAGCTCACTGGTAAGTCCTGCTATTTGAGCTCTTTTTAGAACAGGCCGGCGGGCGACTCATCTGGTCCTCACGGGCTACCTGGTGCCCGCGGGCACCGCGTTGGTGACCCCTGCACTATGGAGTAGATACATACCAGTCCCAGCATGCAGGGAGACTCCTGGATGGCACCACAACATCCAAGAAATCCCACTACCATCATCAGTGCTCCAGCTCCAATCAGGATGTAAACACCTAAACATAAACAAACAATATTATGTTGTCCTACAGTCTCAGGGAACTTATGTTTATTGCAGTTCATTACCCTGGAAAAAAAAACGAATGCCGTTGTATGTCTCATTGAATCCAAAATAATCTCAAGTTGTGCAATTTGAAATATAAAATGTGAAGCTTTTTATATGAAACATATTTGATTTATAACAGGGATGTTCCAATCAGAACAATAGAAGAACACAACAACTAAACAAAGGCAGAAAGTACTATCTACTACTCATTTAAATAATTTGGTTTTCAGTCCACGGAATTACACCCCGAGTTTGTAAACATTAACAAAAAATATATTGAGAAACTAAAAATGTACCCAATCAGTGTAATGTATAACTGATACCCCACCAATTTATGGATCGATCCTCCCTCTTCCACTACTGTGTAATGACTGCTAACAAATTTTGCTTGACGATATATTGACCTACAAGTTATTACAGATAAACGATTTTATTGCCATTATTTTTACGAGACCAGATCAACCATTAATTGAATGATAATACATAATAATAATGCACATATATCCTTTCAAATGCAATAAGCGTCTTTTTATTGTTTATTTCAACTAAATCGAAATGAAAACATTTCAATCTCCAAGTGAAACAAAACAATGAAAGTAGAATTCTCTCACATCAACTTATATATATCAATATGATATTAATACACATGCATATATTAATAAATAAATGATTTGTATATATAAACGCGTATTGGTAAATATAGTTTTGAGATTTGAAAATATATAAAAATAAGCGGTCTTGGTCATAGACATGGTCAGACACTGGCGAGCCAATCAGAGGCACACTAGGGAAGGTCATAAGATGATTGATATATGATGATGTTTTGACACACATTGCACTGATAAGAGATCAGTATCTACATCGGGACAAGGTCATCAAACGGCATTGATACAATAAAATAAGAAGCTAGCACGGTCTTTCAGATTAACTGGATGAATTAGCATTAGGTAATATAACACTAACGTTAGCAAGCTCAGGCCCGTTGTGCGTTCTCTCTGTAAAGACGTGTATAGTTTTTTTGCAGAGAACTCCGGGCATTTCGCACATAATGCATATAAAGCTCTGTGACCCAGACCGCTCTGGCTGCAGTGCCCTTTGCTGGTTGTTCAGGGGAGTGTGTAGGTCACATTTATTTGTGCATCTGGTTTGTGGGAAGAATGTCTCATCGACACAAAAGCAAAAAAGTGATCCACATATGCAAATTCAATACAAAATACAAAATCAAGCATATTTATATTCAAATCTCAAAAATATATTTACAAATGCACGTTTATTTTTACAAATTATTTATATATATATTGTATATCACATTTGTATTTGTAGATTTATTAATACATGCATATGTATATATATTAGGGGTGTAACGGTACGTATATTTGTATTGAACCGTTTCGGTACGGGGGTTTCGGTTCGGTACGAGGGTGTATCAAACGAGTTTGTATTCTAAAGTCTTAACAAGCTGCTCTGCTTTCTTCCTCTGTCTGAGCAGTGAGCACCCAGCATTGGCCCGCCCACACAACCATCTGATTGGTTACATACAAAGCCAATCAGCAGTGCGTACTCAGAGCGCATGTTGTAAATGCTTCATTGTCGAGTAGACATGTGTTTAGCAGCGGACACTCCCCAAATTATAAAAAACACTTTCCAGTCACAACTATTACAAACATCAGTATGAGCCCGTTGACATTTTAAAAACTTAAACTGCAGTTCACAGTTTTCGCTTGAGGTGATGTGAAGGCTAATTAGCTTTTAGCGTTACGTTAGCTCATTTTGCTGTGTGTGTGCGTGTGTTTTTGGGGCAGCAAAGCCCTGTCTGTCTGTTATTTCACATGAATTAACATGAACTCCATAGATTTCCGGAATGAATAGTCTCTCCTATTGCTATTGTACTATTTTTCAGCTATAGTTACATGAATCATTAGTAATGTAGCAGCCTAGTTTTGAATGGCAGGGTCCTTGCTATCACATGTTGACAAAAATATAACATTTACATAATAAAAGTCAACTACAGGCTTCCCAAATGCTGTAATAAATCAAGCATGATGAGTTGACTTGAAACTGTTTAATGTTGCACTTTTTATATGTAGAAGAAAAGTTTTGTCATTTATTTAATCAAAGCAACAAATTGATTAACGTGGGCAGAATTATTATATTGTTCCCAATGTTAAAAGTATAAAGCCATTGTTTGCAAATTTGGTACATAAATAACCCAAAACATTATATTTGTTTGTTTTCTTACTGTACAGAAAATGAACCGAACCGTGACCTCTAAACCGAGGTACGTACCGAACCGAAATTTTTGTGTACTGTTACACCCCTAATTAATATATTGATATATATATATATAAGTGGATGTGAGACAATTCTACTTCCATACAAAACAAACAATTATTAACATTAAAATATACTTTGTCTATAAGCAACATTTTGCACTTATATAATTAAATTAATTAATTATTTATTAATTAAAACATATATTTTAAGGAGGAGATGGGGGTCTCAAATATACACAACCATAACAATAAATAAAATAGCTAAATAAAGTATTGACAAAAAAAGTTGCACTTCAATATTAAACATGTACGCAGAGGTCAAGTAACAATACCCAGACTGAGTCCTACCAAAGACTATAAAAATGGGACCCATTGCCTCCCATTACCACTCAGCATCAAGGGTTGGAATTGGGGGTTAAGTCACCAAAATGTTGCTCACTGCTCCCCTCACCTCCCAGGGGGTGGAACAAAGGGATGGGTCAAATGCAAAGGTTAATTTCACCACACCTAGTGTGTGTGTGTGTGTGCGTGTGTGTGTGTGTGTGTGTGTGACTATCAGTGGTACTTTAATTTTACAAACACTGCAGTTTAAACAAATGTATTACCTACTAAAATTAAGTTTTGCAGATTCCGAGCGAGGCACACCGACATGACATGTCAACATGACAGCACTAGTTTTATAACTGTATTAAGCGGCAGCATGTCTTTGGCGATGTATGTCTGTTAGCACACACTATTTTGCACGGTTTTGTTTACAATGACCTGTCTGTCGCCTTCTTCACCCAATGCGAAGTGAGTTTGGACTGTCGAGTGCTATTTTAAGTGTGCGTTGTTGTAGTCGTGCCCATTTGGCACACTGGCTTCTCGATCTTAATTGGCTCACCTTGTCCCAAACGTTTAATCTGAAATATTGCCACATTGGTGCGGTGGAATTTGGTTGTGTGTTCATTTTGTCCACGTTTGCTGCTACATGCTAACTAGTTGCTCTGTGTGACACTAGCCGGCCGGCGGACAGGCGTAGCTTCACAAAGAGTCAAAGACAGTTAACTAGGACAAAATAATTTACCCCTTTTTTTTCCTTTCTGTTATAGTACAAATGTGTGTAGCCACGAAAAGTGACTAAAAGCCTTAATGCTCTTGAAACACGCACATGGCAAATTGATCAAAGCTGGAAGACTTACACATTTTCCATCCATTTCTACCGCTTGTCCCTTTTGGGGTTGCGGCGGGTGCTGGAGCCAATCTCAGCTGCATTCGGGCGGAAGGCGGGGTACACCAAATTAAATTTTCATTTATCGTCCGTTAATTGACTTATCGAATATCGGCCCAGGCCTTTAATATCCTCTTTCCAACTCTTATTACTCTATGTGAAAATTTCCTGTTAGTATCTGCGCGCTTTCTGCTGTAACGTGATTCTATCTACACCCTTGAAATGTTACGAAGCACTTGATGTTGTTAAAAGCTATCCTAACGGTTAGCCTAGCTATTAGCATGCCTGCTCATGGCTTGCTCTCAGTGTGTAACATGTTTACCCTCATCCTCCAGTGATAATGTAACTTGATAATGATACTTAAGATCATTTTTTTCAAAACTGCTTATTTACATGTCGGTGTTTGGATTAATTATTATCAACCACAGGTGATTACTCGCTTGCATAATTGAAGTTTGCTTAAAAAAAGACCCTAATAATTGTAAAAAAAATGCATTTTTATTGCCAGAATGTTTAATTTTAAGCCTGTCTATTATTTGTACAAAACTTGGTAAGAGTTTTATCTAAAGTTCTTTCAGGCTGTAATATGGGGTGAAATTTGTCCAGGATCACACCATTTAGTCTCCTCACTCACCTAACCCTAACCCTTTCCAGGAAACTCCTGAATTTCAGTGCACCTCCCGACAATCTACCGGTGCAACCATTTACCCGAATTTGTCCCAATTTTCAGCCGGCCGACATTATTATGGGCTGCCGTGACTGCACTGCCTTTAAAGTCCTCTACAACAGTTGTTTTCAACCTTTTTTCAGTGATGTAGCCCCTGTGACCATTTTTTTCATTCAAGTACTCAATAATCAGAGCAAAGCATTTTTGTTGGAAAAAAGAGATAAAGAAGTAAAATACAGCATTATGTCATCAGTTTCTGATTTACTAAATTGTATAACAGTGCAAAATATTGCTCATTTGTAGTGGTCTTTCTTGAACTATTTGGAAAAAAAGATATAAAATAACCAAAAACTTGTTGAAAAATGAACAAGTGATTCAATTATAAATTAAGATTTCTACACATTGAAGTAATCATCAACTTAAAGTGCCCTCTTTGGGGATTGTAATAGAGATCCATCTGGATTCATGAATTTAATTCTAAACATTTCTTCACAAAAAAATAAAATCTTTAACATCATTATTTATGTAACATCTCCATAAAAAGTGTAGCTGTCAACACTGAAAGTTGGATTGTAGTATTATTTTTCCACAGTTTATGAACTTACATTCATATTTCTAAGTATTATTGAATAATACATTTAAAAAGGATTTATGAATTGCTGCTACTTTTTATAACAATTTTATAAAAGATCTCACTTGCCGCTTGGCATACCTTCAAGTACCTCCATGGGTTCGCGCATCCCCTAGAAGAGGACTACTGCTCTACAACATGTCATCGCGCACCCTTCTACATCACACAACCAATGTGCAGGCTCTGTAACATGTTGTATGAAACTTGTGCAGAACTACATCAGGGGCTGCAAGATGTACTTGTTCAACAGCCATACGGGTCACACTTTAACACTGTTACAAATACGCGCCACACTCTGAACCAACACCAAACAAGAATGACAAACCCTTTTTGGGAGAATTTGTGTTTATGTTGTGTTACGATGCGGATGTTCTCCCGAAATGTGTTTGTCATTCTTGTTTGGTGTGGGTTCACAGTCTGGCACATATTTGTAACAGTGTTAAAGTTTTTTTTATGGCCTCCCTCAGTGTGACCAGTGTGGCTGTTGGTCAAGTATGTCTTGCAATGACACACGTGCGTCTTACATGGCCAGATGCAACATATAACTGGGCTTGCATGCTGCCAGTTCAGGATGTAGGAGCTGCCAAAGTGCCATTATGGCACTCCCTGAATATTGTTGATATGGTATAAATCGACAGGGGCTTCGAGAGAATTGGTGCCCTGAAATTTAGGGGTCTCCCGGGAAAATTGGGGACGTGGGCAAGTATGACTCTGTTAAGCGCAGTTTATATTAAACTCGCGGGCCGCACCAACATTAAATTGTCATATCAAAGTGCGGGCCGCATACCTACGTCTCGCGGGCCGCATGTTTGAGACCCCTACTATAGTGTAATGCCCGCAGCTATAAGCAACTGCGTGAGAACATATACTCGAACATCACGATATAGTCATTTTCTATATCGCACAGAGACAAACCCGCGTTATATTGTGTATATCGATTTATCGCCCCTCCGTACGCATTCATTTTGACAGTCTTACTTAAGATAGTAAGGAATTGAGCTTATTTGCCGTAATGAAGTTGATTATTATTAGCTTAGAAGCAGCTCCACACTATGTATGGAGACACATAATTAGCTGCTAGTTGCTTGTCAGCCTGGAGACTAAGCTGACTTGTGACCAAGTACTTTTTTGCAAAAATCAGATGTAACTGATCGGTAGCCATTAGATAGGACAACCCTAATTACTAAATTTAACGTGGTTGCCACATTTTGGGCATTTATTTCTGCTTGCCGTATCAACAAAGACATGTATTAATATTTTAATATCTGTAATTGTACTGTAACCAACGATGATATGCCACTTTGCACACATTCCACTGTCAACAAAGCACACAGAACATAATTCATTTTACCAACGCTATCGCCATCAAGTGCAACATAATAGTACATGGACAGACAAAAATATGCGGCAAATTAATTAACAATGCACTCACAACCTAATAATCCTTGGTAAAACACTCCTGAGCCTCTTACCAGTGTAAAACACATATGGAGAGTCTGATCCTTCAAACAGGCCTTTGGTCTTCGGGTCTAATCTCAACCACAGACCAATGGCGAGCACAGCAGTGCCTGCAAGCTGAATGAGACACAAACACCCAAATGTCAGTTATGGTAGCACAGTTCTCAAAATGTGGGGCAGGTGGTAGGGTGTGTATGGAATGGGGTTACGGTGCAATGCCAGGGGGTGCATGTGTGATCCTGGGGGATATGCTTTAAAAGTATCATGCAGTATTAGGCTTCAAACCCCACTTCGAAAAGCTGTGCACTACAAAACATGCTCGTTGTAGCCATTAGCCCTGACTTCTTCATTTTGATAAAAAAATAAATCAGTACAAATACTTTGATTAATTTTTTGTTTTATAGGTCAAAGTGTTTTATATATTGTGCTTCTGAATGTATTATTCTTGATTAAGTCTATTCTATTTTTTTTAGTACTAAATGGTTCAAGTCGGTCAAAAATGTTTTATTCTTTAAATGTAGTTTTTAAATTTCTTTATTTTATATTTTTTTTCAGGCAAATTGATGCATTTTTAGTATTTTATGTTACAGATTAAAAACAAAATTAATAATTGTTTTATTTAATATTAATAAGGATAACATTTTATGCAAAGGTGTACTTATACCAATTTTATAGAGCAATTATACTATTTATTGCAGGTCTGAGCAATTATTTTGACTCTGGGGGCCAAATTTAAGAGAAAATAATACGTCTGGGGGCCGTTATATCGATCTATCTATCCATCTATCTATCTCGATATATATATATATATATATATATATATATATATATATATATATATATATATATATATATACATATATATGTATGTATATATATATATATATACACATATATATATATGTATATGTATATATATATGTATAAGTACATATATATATATATATATATATATATATATATATATATATATATGCAAGCTGTGAAAATCTGCTGTACAGTATGTGTGCTTGGGTCTTATTTTTAGGAACACTAATAAAAAAACGGAATATTAAATTTTTTACTGAATGAGACACCCAGAATGTACATGAAAATAAAGAATGTGGGATTTACAATATTAACTATAAACGGACTGAATATTGACAACATATGAACATCACACCCGTTCTCGATCGACATATTTTACAATCAAGCAAAATACAACAAAAATGCAACAAACACAGCGAAATATGAAAGTGAAGGGTAAGAAAAAAAAACCCACCTATGATCAGATATATCACTAAGCTTTAGAACTTTGTTGTAAAAATCTCCTTCCGCGTCTGTCCCTGACATCCGCATTTCAGGCTCTGGAAAAACTCTGTGGAAACGCTTCCCACCCACATTGCTTGGTGCCTTGTTTGAGCTGTCGTGACATAGATTACTATAGTAACTCATTAGATTACCATAGTAACTACCGTATTTTTCGGAGTATAAGTTTCTCCGGAGTATAAGTCGCACCTGCAGAAAATGCATAATAAAGAAGGAAAAAAACATATATAAGTCAGATTTTTGGGGGAAATTTATTTGATAAAACCAAACACCAAGAATAGACATTTGAAAGGCAATTTAAAATAAATAAAGAATAGTGAACAACCGGCTGAATAAGTGTACGTTATATCAGTGGTCCCCAACCACCGGGCTCGATTGGTACCAGGCCGGAGAAGAATCTTTGTATTATTATTTTTTTTTAATGAAAAAAAAAAAGTATTAATAAATCAACATAAAAAACACAATATGCACTTACAATTAGTGCATCAACCCAAAAAAACCTCCCTTTTTCATGACCAAAAAAAAATAAACCCCCCCCCCCCAAGAAGGTGCCTGGTATGTTAACGTAACATATTATGGTAAGAGTCATTCAAATAACTATAACATATAGAACATGCTATTAGTTTACCAAACAATCTGTCACTCCTAATTGCTAAATCCCATGAAATCTTATACGTCTAGTCTCTTACGTGAATGAGCTAAATAATATTATTTGATATTTTATGGTAATGTGTTAATAATTTCACACATAAGTCCCGCCTGAGTATAAGTCGCAGCCCTGGCCAAACTTTGAAAAAAACTGCTACTTATAGTCCAAAAAATACGAAAATTAGATTACCGTAGTAACTAGTATATCATGCAAAAGCTCAGATTCCAACCATTGAAATACTTTGTAAAGTTCAAGACTTACGGTCATTTGAAAACATCAAATCAGTTTTCATCTCAAAGATCTAAAGAAAATATTTGGGAATGTCAGGCGGGCCAGATTGAAAACTTTAAAGGGCCGCAATTTGTTCGGGTCTGATTTATTGTCATGGCGGAAAGTGAAGGGTGCTAAATAATTTCTTCTTCCGAGGGGGGCGTAGCACCACGCTAGCTCACATGAATTGCACACACTCGGTCAGATACAAGGCATGGCCTGCACCGTGAAAAAGACACACTGCACTCACATTAGCTACAACTGCAGAAAGCGAGCGAACATTTTGTGTAGCTGTGAGTAACATCTCTCAGGAGAATTCAGGTCTACGCCACAGCAAACCATGGTAACATTCTGGTAATTCTGCAATGAAGGCGTCAATTCGATACAACTTTTGTATTGGTTGGGGAACTGTAGCTCTTGCTGGTGTGAATATAATGCCATTTTATGGCATTGCCGCATTTCCTCCTTCTTGACAGTCATTCATGCACACCATTTTGTTTGGAGTACGCACACAGACTGGCACACACTTTAAAGTGTTGAGTGGTGGTTGAAGTTGGCTTGGAAGATCCTCACATGTATTGGCCTTTATTTAACACACTATCTTTTCCCCAGCTCGACGCACAACAATAACCCTTCCCCCTTTTTGTCACACACACACAAACACACACACACACACCAGGAAAAGCAAAGTACACTTACCCAGAAGAACAAGTTAAATATGAACATGAGATATTTGAGGCACTTAATCCCCCCAGTCATGCTGACGACAATTTGTTGACCGCCTTTAAATTCCTGAAGAAGCACGATCGTCCTGTAAGCTCACAAACAAACAAAACAGACGCTTTTCAAAGTGAAAGCTCTGTAAATGTCACGCCTTCTGAAAAATAGTTTTCCACTTTGGGAGTGCCAGGAACGTCAGGGTTGCCGCCTATTTTCCTTCCTCTTTATGTTCCATGCTCTTACTTGCACTGATTGTGTGTTACAACTCTCACAGGCACTCAGCCAGGTGTGTTGGCGTCTGATAGCAACACAGGCGGCCCCTGTTGGAACATGCTGACACCTACAGTCTTCTCATATGGACGCCAAGTGGTGTATTTACTCTCCTTGTGTCTGAACCGTGGTGCAAGTATTGAAACACATCCCCATAAGCCATGGGTGTCAAAATCTGGCCCGCCGTGTAACTTCATTTGACCCTTGAGGCAATATCAAATTAACATTAGGGATGGCCCGCCGGTATTATACAGCAGCGGTACCGCTGTAACACCGCATTCACCGCTAATACCCATACTTGCCAACCCTCCCAATGTCCAGTGCCCCTCTCGAAATTCTCCCGGGGCAACCATTCCGCCGAATTTCTCCCGATTTCCAGCCGGACAACAATTTTGGGGGCGTGCCTTAAAGGCAATGCCTTTAGCGTCCTGTGCAAACTGTCGTCACGTCTGCTTTTCCTCCATACACACAGCGTGCCGGCCCCTGTCACATGATGTATGCGGTTTCTACACACACATAAGTGAATGCAAGGCATACTTGATCAACAGCCATACAGGTCACACTGAAGGGGGCCACATAAACAACTTTAACACTGTTACAAATATGCGCTGCACTGTGAACCCACACCAAACAAGAATGACAAACATTTCGGGAGAACATCCGCACCATAACACAACATAAACACAACAGAACAAATACCCAGCACTAACTCTTCCGGGACGCTACTATATACACCCCCCGCTACCAGCAAACCTCAACCCCCCAACCCCGTCCACCTGAGCCCCGACATCAATAAACTAGCATCCCAGAAAAGATGGCAGGAATCTGGCTTGGGCACATAAGATTAGAACACTGTGTCTCAAACTGAGCAGTAAAAATGCCTGAATGGTTGTTTTAGTCATTGGTATTTCATTTTCAAATGTATTTGTCTGTGGAAAAAGTTAATGTTGATATTTACCTCAGAAGGCTGCGCATAGAAGAGGCATTCAATTATTTTTATAAAAATTGTATTTAATATACCATTTATGTTTTTTTGTTTATTTTTTGAAAGTTGATTTTACACTATTAAGTTATATAAATAAGCGTTGCTTGTTCCATATTCAGTGTTAAAGCAAATCAGTGTAGCAAACTGAGCAATAATCAACGTTGTATTCACGCACTTTCTCTTGCTACTTTAAGGTTTGAATGTTTGATTCATTCATTATTATTATTTTATTTTCAAATGTATTATTGTGGGAAAAGTTTATTTTGATGTTTACCTCAGAAGTCTGCAAATAGAAAAGAGGAATTACATTTTTATTAAAATGTTATTTGATATGCCACTGATATTTTTAAATTATTATTATTATCATTATTTGAAACTTGATTTTGCATGTCCCTATAAAGTTATATAAGCCTTACTTGTTCAATATTCAATGCAAAACGTGTTTGGGTCCCTATTAAAAGGTTCATTTGTTCAACCTTGGCCCGCGCCTTTGTTCAGTTTTAAATTTTGGCCCACTCTGTATTTGAGTTTGACACCCTTGCCATAAGCAAGTAGTCAGTCAATCAGGGATGGGTTGGACTCTGTTCTGTTCCCCCCGAATAATTATTTTCAGGATAAGATAGGACAGATTTTATTCATCCCACAATGGGGAAATTATGTGATTGCAGTGCGGATACAAAAGGTCCACAAAAATCAGGGACAAACACATGAAAACAACAAGGAAACATTAAAGAACAAAACGGACATAAAAGACATTAATGAGGACAGAGCTGCTGCAACCAGCTGCCTTTTCCATCCATCCATCCATCTATTTTCTACCGCTTATTCCCTTTTGGGGTCGCGGGGGGCGCTGGCGCTTATCTGAGCTACAATCGGGCGGAAGGCAGGGTACACCCTGGACAAGTCGCCACCTCATCGCAGGGCCAACACAGATAGACAGACAACATTCACACTCACATTCACACACTAGGGCCAATTTAGTGTTGCCAATCAACCTATCCCCAGGTGCATGTCTTTGGAAGTGGGAGGAAGCCGGAGTACCCGGAGGGAACCCACGCATTCACGGGGAGAACATGCAAACTCCACACAGAAAGATCCCGAGCCTGGATTTGAACCCAGGACTGCAGAAATTTCGTATTGTGAGGCAGACGCACTAACCCCTCTGCCCAGCTGCCTTTTCATCGGAGCCATTTCTACATCCAGCTACAAAGTAAAACAAAACGATAAATTAAAATCATTAGCAATAAATAATTCATATTGCGCACATTACGACTGCACCATGCATAAACATCAAAACGAAAAAAAAAACACCCACTTAGGTTAAAGTTAAAGTGCCAATGATTGTCACACACACACACACACCAGGTGTGGTGAAATTTGTCCTCTGCATTTGACCCATCCCTTTTTTCACTCACTGGGAAGTGAGGAGAACAGTGAGCAGCAGCAGTGGCTGCACCCGATATTACATTTTTGGTGATTTAATGCCCAATTCCAACCCTTGATGCTGAGTGCCAAGCAGGGAGGTAATGGGTCCAACTTTTATAGTCTTTATTATGACTCGGCTGGGGTTTGAACTCACAACCTACCGATCTCAGGACGGACATTAACCACAAGGCCACTAAGCAGGTCAACGTACCCCACAGTGGCCTCTGCACTGCTTCCCCGCCAGACACAGGAACAGACCCAACAAAGCAACCAAGAAAGCGGACTCCGTCCTAGACTGCCCACTAGGCTTAGGCCTATGCGCGAATGAGTGCGAATCGGTCTAGAACAGGAGTGTCAAACTCATTATAGCTCAGGGGCCGCATGGAGGAAAATCTGTGCACAAGCGGACCGGACTATTAAAATCATGTCATTAAAACAAAAAAATGAAGACAACTTCAAATTGTTTTCTTTGGCCAAAAAGAGAACAAACCCATTATGAAAATATTACAATACGGGCAGAGGTAAAGTTTAGATCCATGAATGAAAGAAGAAAGTGAATGAATGTTTATAACTGAATACATTTACATATGCATACAAATATGTTTTTTTTTTGTATTACTTTTTAATGAATTAAGTAATGTTTATGACAACCTTTTTCCAAAACACAATATAGAATGTGAAATATAACAGGATAATGCATACATTTGTCACTTGTTTTCAAAACGGTCACAAAAAGGTAGGACCCCAAAAATTTATTGTTGGACCCCATTTTTATGACATTTGGAAAATTCCTAGCGTCAACACTGACTGAGTATTGGTGCGTGCAAAAGAGCAGCAGGTGTCTAGAAAGACCAAAGTGTCCGATACATGCTCATTCAGCCAGAGCTCCGTAAAGCTCCTCCATCCCGACGCTCGACACAAACTTGCCCATAAGGCTCCCCGAGGCAGATCCAAAATTTCACAAAAAAAACTCAGCAGAATTCACGAAAGTACCACCTCTTTTGTGCAGTCCTGATAGGGCCTGGCACTAAAAGGCAAAAAAGGACACAAGATTGCAGAGCTCCTGCCACCAGCAGCCACTACAGCAGCTTAAAGGCATGCTGTGAATGTGGAACCAACTACATAGGGTGGATCCATTGAAGTTGTTCAGTTCAACTAAATAGATAGAAATTCATTGATTCCTTCAGGAGAGTTCCTTCAGGAAAATTATCACTTACAAAGTCACCCAAATGATGTCATGCAAGACCCCAGCATATTTCAGGAGAATCAAAGACAAGACTATTCAACCAAATAGTTTTGGGGGCCACATTTCCAAAATCTCCAGACTTTTCCTCCTACTATAGGTCTACTTTAGTATATTCCAGAAAACCAGCATACTCTACAGTAGACATTCAATCAATCAATCAATCAATCAATGTTTACTTATATAGCCCTAAATCACTAGTGTCTCAAAGGGCTACACAAACCACAACACAAACCACTACGACATCCTCGGTAGGCCCACATAAGGGCAAGGAAAACTCACACCCAGTGGGACGTCGGTAACAATGATGACCCAGTGGGATGTCGGTGACAATGATGACTATGAGAACCTTGGAGAGGACGAAAGCAATGGATGTCGAGCGGGTCTAACATGATACTGTGAAAGTTCAATCCATAATGGATCCAAAGCGGATCCAACACAGCAGCGAGAGTCCCGTTCATAGCGGAGCCAGCAGGAAACCATCCCAAGCGGAGGCGGATCAGCAGCGCAGAGATGTCCCCAGCCGATACACAGGCAAGCAGTACATGGCCAACGGATCGGACCGGACCCCCTTGACAAGGGAGAGTGGGACATAGGAGAAAAAGAAAAGAAACGGCAACTGGTCTAAAAAGGGAGTATATTTAAAGGCTAGAGTATACAAATGAGTTTTAAGTTGAGACTTAAATGCTTCTACTGAGGTGGCATCTCGAACTGTTACCGGGAGGGCATTCCAGAGTACTGGAGCCCGAAATGAAAACGTTCTACAGCCCGCAGACTTTTTTTGAGCTTTGGGAATCACTAATAACCCGCAGTCCTTTGAACGCAGATTTCTTGCCGGGACATATGGTACAATACAATCGGCAAGATATGATGGAGCTAGACCGTGCAGTATTTTATACGTAAGTAATAAAACCTTAAAGTCACATCTTAAGTTCACAGGAAGCCAGTGCAGGTGAGCCAGTACAGGCGTAATGTGATCAAACTTTCTTGTTCTTGTCAAAAGTCTAGCAGACGCATTTTGTACCAACTGTAATCTTTTAATGCTAGACATGGGGAGACCCGAAAATAATACAATACAGTAGTCGAGGCGAGACGTAACAAACGAATGGATAATGATCTCAGCGTCTTTAGTGGACAGAATGGAGCGAATTTTAGCGATATTACAGAGATGAAAGAAGGCCGTTTTAGTAACGCTTTTAATGTGTGACTCAAAGGAGAGAGTTGGGTCGAAGATAATACCCAGATTCTTTACCGAGTCGCCTTGTTTAATTGTTCGGTTGTCAAATGTTATAGTTGTATTATTAAATAGAGGTCGGTGTTTAGCAGGATCGATAATCAGCATTTCCGTTTTTTTGGCGTTGAGTTGCAAAAAGTTAGCGGACATCCATTGTTTAATTTCATTAAGACACGCCTCCAGCGGACTACAATCCGGCGTGTTGGTCAGCTTTAGGGGCATGTAGAGTTGGGTGTCATCAGCATAACAGTGAAAGCTAACACCGTATTTGCGTATGATTCGATGTTGGTCTATTTATTTTGTTAAGACTTAGAAGAGCAGTCGGCTGTTTTTAAGGACTTTAAGGACAGTTAGTCAAAAATCATCCATCACAGCGCACCAGATTTTTAAGGACCGTGCGCAAAAATGTGAGTCTCCTTTGAACTGAAGTCTACTGTGGTGGAAAGTCCAAAACTTAACTGCAAAAGAAGTGGTTTTAGTAAAAAAGTTTTATTTACCCAATATCAAAAAGTACAGATTGGATAAAATTGCCCATGCAAACAGACATCGTCCTCCAGAGGATCCAGAATCAAACGAAAACATGCAAATCATATCAAATGTTGGTCCACTGGCTTTTTATATGATTCCCTCATGTATCAAGGTCTTTTTTTTTTGCAACTGCTTGTTCCAAAACAAAATGTGAATTCCTTAGTCATAACAAACAGTCATCACATTTTGTAGACTGGTTGGCGCGACCCCAATTTCAACTTTCCCCTACTTTGCTCTTTTAGTGATTCAGAATAGGCGTTTCGATAGACTTTCTTTTTTGGATTTCAACAGACACAAAATATGGTTCAAATGTCAGAAATTTCACTACACTACCGCCATCAGTTGGAATAATTAAATAATGAAAACGAGAGGACCTGAATTTGAACCTTGAGTAACACATTATTAGGACTCCACCCTCCAGCCCAGGCTGTCTAAAATGATGATAAAGGTAATGTTAAAGTACCAATGATTGTCACACACACACTAGGTGTGGCGAAATTATTCTCTGCATTTCACCCATCACCCTTGTTCACCCCCTGGGAGGTGAGAGGAGCTGTGAGCAGCAGTGGTGGCCGCGTCCAGGAATCATTTTTGGTGATTTAACCCCCAATTCCAACCCTTGATGCTGAGTGTCAAGCCGGGAGGTAATGGGTCCCATTTTTATAGTCTTTGGTATGACTCAGCCGAAATGACTTGAACTGAAGTTTAACAACAGGAGTAAGTACAAACAATGTACAGTGGGGCAAAAAAGTATTTAGTCAGCCACCGATTGTGCAAGTTCTCCTACTTAAAATGAGGACAGCGGTCTGTAATTTTCATCATAGGTACACTTCAACTGTGAGAGACAGAATGTGAAAAAAAAAATCCAGGAATTCACATTGTAGGAATTTTAAAGAATGTATTTGTAAATTATGGTGGAAAATAAGTATTTGGTCAACCATTCAAAGCTCTCACTGATGGAAGGAGGTTTTGGCTCAAAATCTCACGATACATGGCCCCATTCATTCTTTCCTTAACACGGATCAATCATCCTGTCCCCTTAGCAGAAAAACAGCCCCACAGCATGATGTTTCCACCTCCATACTTCACAGTAGGTATGGTGTTCTTGGGATGCAACTCAGTATTCTTCTTCCTCCAAACACGAGTTGAGTTTATACCAAAATGTGTTATTTTGGTTTTTATCTGACCACATGACATTCTCCCAATCCTCTGCTGTATCATCCATGTATCCATTTTGATTTTTCACATTCTGTCTCTCACAGTTGAAGTGTACCTATGATGAAAATTACAGACCTCTGTCATAATTTTAAGTGGGAGAACTTGCACAATCGGTGGCTGACTAAATACTTTTTGCCCCACTGTAAATACCAGCGCTGAGCAAGAGTAAACCGAGCTATCTCAAGGTCAAAGCATTCTCTAAAATCGTTGCCTGTCTTCTCGTGCTTTTCTCAACACGTTTGCAACGACTTGGCCGCAATCGAAACTGAAAGTTAACTTGACGTGTGTGTGTCTAGCGCACACACATTCTCCTCATTTACTCTCTCTACAGGCTGGCAATTTATGACAGCATTAATAATAAAATATGTGTGAGAGTGCATAAATAACAAGCAGAGTTATTAGATAGTAGTGTGTGTATCTCAAAGCAGAACAAAGGTCAAAATTGGTCATTTCAAAGGCATTATATTCTGCTTAAAGGGGTCAAATATTCCTCTAACACAGACCTGGGCAAATCAAGGCCATTAAGCTTTTCAATTTGGCCCGCCGGACATTCCGAAATAATATCTTTATATGTTTAAGATGGAAACTAGCTGCCATTATGATGTGCAGTGATGTTTTCAAATTACAGTAAGTCTTGAACTAAACAAAGTATTTCAATGGTTGGAATCTGTACTTTAGCATGACATACTAGTTATTATGGTCATCTAATTAGTTACTATGGTAATCTAAGTCACAGCAGCTCATACGAGGCACCTAGCAGTGTGGGTGGGGAAAGTTTCCACAGAGTGTTTCTAGAGCCTGAAATGTGGGTGTCAGGGACAGACGCGGAAGGAGATTTTTACAACAAAGTTCTAAAGCTTAGTGATATATCAGATAAATCAGATTGTAGGTGGGGTTTTTTTACATTTCGCGTTCATATTTCGCTGGGTTTGTGGCATTTTTGTTACGTTTCGCTTTGTGGTAAAATATGTCGATCAAGAGGGGGTGTGGGGTTCACATGTTGTCAAAATTCAGCGTTTTATCGTTCATAAAAAATCGTAAATCCCACATTCTTTGTTTTTATGTACATTCTGGATGTCTTAATCGGTAAATAGAAGTAAATTTCGATTCCGTTTTTTAAGGTAGTCTGTCAAAACGTTTTTAGCATTCAATCAGACATTATTATTAGTGTTCCTAAAAATAGATATACCGGCTTCCAGACACATTTTTTCTCTCTAAATTTGCCCCCCCCTTAGTCAAAATAATTGCCTAGGCCTGCTCTAACAACTACTAATAAAACTAACAAAGCCTAACAACTACTGACTGCATCTGAAATAAACAAGTTACAGCAACACCTTCAGGGTTTCCCACACATTCATTTATTTGTTGCGGCCCGCCACGAAAGAATTACGGCTGCCACAAATAAAGAAATAAAAAAAAAGGTAAATTTTTTTTTCTTCTTTTTTTTTTTCAGCTTTTGACTCGCTCGACCGCTCATAATAGCAATGGGACTCTGTCTGTGAATGGAGCTTGTAGTTACATATTATATAAATATGTAAATATTATATAAATATGTATATAAATATGTACATAAAGTGTTGTAATTATATTCCAACTCCACGTTCTTCTTGGTCATCGCCGCCGCCGCCCCAACATACAACACCCAAACCCTCCCCGCCCGACCACACCACCGCAAATAGATGCCTGACCTGTGGGAAACACTGACCTTAGTTACATAAATCACATTACAAAAAAAAGTGTCATAGCAATAATGGAGAGGACTTAAACAGGTCCTTTGAGGAACGTTTTGTAAATCACAAGTTTGGACCCAAGTGTCCTACGTTTGCTAACAAGGTTAAATTGTCAGTGCAAGGATCTGCCAAAGTGTTTACAGTGGTCCAAGTTCCTCTATACAACAAGAGCACTCTACTGTTTGTAAGAATTTGCTGCAAAAGTGTTTCTCTCCGAACTTTTGAACAGATCTTGGGCCGGATTTGGCCCCCGGGCTACCAGTTGAAAATATGGGGGTGTTCCGTTTCCAGCCTACATTGAGAATAAACTATGAAATATTAAAACACTGCAGAGGAGGATTAGGGGCACTGCTAAAAGAAAAAAAAATGATTACAATTAATCTGCTTAACTTCTTATCTTACAGAATCTTGGCCTACATTGTGTGGGTTTTAGGGTGTTTTTTTTTTTTTTTTAACAAATGCAAATAATACTGTATTCCACTGATATACAGAGGCTTAGTTTTTATTTGGCTTTTGTGCTCTTTACAGAAATGTACCTGTGATGGCAATGAGGAAAGTTGTGATGATGACCATATAAACGGAAATGGTAATTGCGTGGTAGATAAGCAATACACATGCAGGGTTTCCCACACATTCATTTATTTGTGGCGGCTTGCCACGAAAGAATTACGGCTGCCACAAATAAAAAAAATAAAAAATAAAACTTTTTTTTATTCATGTATTTATTTTTTTCTGGCTTTTGACTCGCTTGACCGCTCATAAAAGCAATGGGACTCTGTGAATGGAGCTTGTAGTTAAATATTATATAAATATGTAAATATTATAGAAATATGTATATAAATATGTACATAAAGTGTTGTAATTATATTCCAACTCCGCGTTCTTCTTGGTAATCGCCGCCACCACAGCTCCCCCCAACCCCCACACCCGTCCTTACCCCCGCCGCCCGACCACACCACCACAAATAGATGCCTAACCTGTGGGAAACACTGCACATGTCATCAGAGTTATAGGTGAGTAAATAAACTATTTTTTTTCTCTTTTTTCTAAATGAGTGGCTCACTACTTTTTGGTGGTTTTAAGGAAATGTTTTGCTTACACTTGCTGTCATCTCTTTCTTATACACTACATGAGCATTGTAAATTCCGGACTACAAGCCGCTACTTTTTTTTCTACAGTTTGAATCCTGCGGCTTTAAATTTACCGGAAACTTTCCACCCCTTTGCAACCCTATACACAACGAACATACTCATGTTATTTAACTTAAAATATAGTTGTGGATTGAAGAGCCTGTGGTAGTTTGTTACAAATAACAGTCTGTATTATCCATCCATCCATTTTCTACCGCTTATTTCCTTTTTGGGGTCGCGGGGGGCGCTGGCGCCTATCTCAACTACAATCGGGCGGAAGGCGGGGTACACCCTGGACAAGTCGCCACCTCATCGCAGGGCCAACACAGATAGACACACAACATTCACACTCACATTCACACACTAGGGCCAATTTAGTGTTGCCAATCAACCTATAATCTGTATTATTTTATTTAAAATACATAAATATTCAATACATTCTCCATCGATTCAGTATCATCCACATTCCAATTGTGATACATCGAAAAATCCATAATTTTCCCCACCTTTATGTGCAGGAGTACCCAACAATGAGGCGATGGTGCACATTTCTTTTCAAAAGAGTGCATTTCCTCTTACACACACACACACACACACACACACACACACACACACACACACACACACACAGCATGTCTTCCCCTTGGGAATGCATTGTTGTTCTCATTTCTAACTATAGCCGCAAAAGTTAGAACCACCATTAAAGGTCAAAACATCCTAGTGAAGCCACACAGGCCACTGGTATACACAAGTGATAAACAAACAGTAGAACACACCCCTCAAGCTTGGTGGGTTATAAATAGCCTGCATGGGACTATTGCCATATATATGGTTATAACCAGTAGGGGTGGGCGATACTGAAAATGTTTTAATCGATTTTGATATGAAGTAATTCTGGGTATTCCTGATATCGATTATTTTTAATCAAATTTCGTAGGATCAGCGAATAAGTTGATTTTTGTTTATACGTGAATTTAACGATATAGAAAAAATAACTAAAATAATTAATTGTTTCCTAATTATTACATATACATTGTTTTTGAACTAAATAAAGAAAACAACTAAAAAAACTAGGGCTGTCAAAAAATTTATATTTTTTATCAGATTATTCACATTTTGGAATAATCACGGTTAATCACTTGCACAAAAAAATACAAAAATGTCCACTGAGACTAAGATATGGCACTAGAACATTCTTCCCTGTAATCATAGTAGAGTAATTGCATCTATTGTAAATAAGACACAAAAGTTTTAGGCCACCTTCAGCCCGCCAAAGCTTTTAGTTTGTCCTGCCAAACATCACCCAAATAAGCTTGATGAAACCATTCAAAATAGCTCATGTATGCAGTACTCCTGCCACCCCGTAGGTGGTAACAGCGAAGCATATGTGTCACTATGAAGCAGCAGTGGGGGGAGTAGAAGAAGATGGCACTATGACCCAGAAAAAAACACGAATATTGTACATTTAACATCAACTACACAAAAACGTATGAATGTTTTGAAATGACTGACATTGTGATGTTTTGTATTCGTGGTTGTGTTGTTTTTGGCTCTAACACTGGCGATCAAAACTGGTTAAATACATGCGACAGAGCTACACCTTAGGTTTAATTGTGTGGAGCCACATTCAATGTGTACAATGTTTGCTGTGTGTATTCATACAAAACCTCATATTTTATTTATGTGACATGCACAATGGACATCATACTTTAGTAATAATTATATTTTCAGTCTTAAAAACCTAAAAATAAAGGAAGATGTATAAAAAATAAAACTGACGGAGAAAATGTATTTAAACGAAGGAACATCAAACATCAACAAAACTTTGCTTCTGTTTCTTCATGCTGTTAACTATCTGTCTAACTGCACACGCTAGAAACGAGTAGCGAGGGCAGAATAATGAATTTATTGACAGTGCAGTGTGGAAGCTAATGTGTTTACTTTGTAAATAAGTAAACTATGTCTCAAAGGAATATAACCTGCCGAGGCACATTTTAAAGAAACATCCAAATTGTTATGTTTGGTCCCTGAGACCTTAGGCCCTTAAAACTGTGGCTTTATTTTGTATGTAGTTGAATAGCCCTGCTTTAAGCTAACAAGCTAAAGAAAATAATCTAGGGGTGTGAAAATAATCTAGGGGTGTCAAACGATCATTTTTAAAATCAGATTAATCACATTTTGGAATTTGGATTAATCATGATTAATCACAGGGAAATACTCGCTTGTTTTGTTAAAATTTGCTTAAGAAAAGACGGCAATGATTGTACACAAATGCGTTTTATCGTCGGAATGTCATCCAGATACGTTTTTAAACGTTTGACTTGAATGCGTGTTGTTTAGTTGCACAATACTCACTGACAGTTTTATATAAAGTTATTTCAGGCTGTATTTTGGAGAGAAATTTGCCAGCGAGCACACCAGTCGGAGTCAGTTCACTAATTTTTGTACTGACGTATGCACGTATCTGATCACTGCCTGTACAGTGGTTAAGGCAAGGGTCGGCAATCCAAAATGTTGAAAGAGCCATATTGGACAAAAATACCACAAAAAATCAGTCTGGAGCCACCAAAAAATTAAAAGCCTTATATAAGTGTTGTAATGAAGGCAACACGTGATGTAAGTGTCAGTATTGGCTATATTATTCTACAATCAAAATTACTTTAAAAGTCTTATAGAAGTGTTATGATGAAGACAACACATGATTTACATGACTATATTAGCTATTTTAGCCTACTATCAAAAGGACTATGTGTTGCAGGCTGACGCAAATCTTCTTTTGACAGAAATGTTGAAATGTACTATTTATTCTACACATTTTTACAACATTGGAAAACCTTAGTAAAACTTCTCAGAGGGTGAGATAACGCCTGGATATGACTGGCTTAGAATGGTCAAAGGTATAGATGTTTGTCCAAGTTAAAGGAAACTGATTTATTACAATCTTTGCAAGCTGGGTAACGTTTGGTGTGGTCTATAACAATACACAAACAACTATCAGAAATGCAGGAAATTATATTAGCATAAATATAACTACAAATGAGTAATGATGCAATATGTACATACAGTTAGCCTTGATAGCATGTTAGCGTTGATTAGCTTGCAGTTATGCACTGACCAAATATACCTGATTAGCACTCCCACAAGTTAAAAACATCAACAAAGCTCACCTGTGTGCATCCATGCATTACATAAAAAGTTTGGTGGACAATATGACACAAAAAGGAGTGGCACGGTGGGAGAGGGGTTAGTGCGTCTGCCTCACAATACGAAGGTCCTGAGTAGTCAGGGTTCAATCCCAGGCTCGGGATCTTTCTGTGTGGAGTTTGCATGTCCTCCCCGTGAATGCGTGGGTTCCCTCCGGGTACTCCGGCTTCCTCCCACTTCCAAAGACATGCACCTGGGGATAGGTTGATTGGCAACACTAAATTGGCCCTAGTGTGTGAATGTGAGTGTTGTCAGTCTATCTGTGTTGGCCCTGTGATGAGGTGGCGACTTGTCCATGGTGTACACCGCCTTCCGCCCGATTGTAGCTGAGATAGGCACTAGTGCTCCCCGCGACCTCAAAGGGAATAAGCGGTAGAAAATGGGTGGATGGAAAGTTAGAAGGACAAAACAGCGCTCGCCTGATACTCTCATCAGTGAAGCATGTTTTATACAAACAGCGGGATTTCTAACATTTAGAAAGGTGTGTGTCATGATTGTCCTTCTATAGAAATCATATTAAAACCAAAAATATGTAGCTGGGATAGGCTCCAGCACCCCCCGCAATCCCGTAAAGGGGCCGAGCGGTAGAAATTGGATGTATGCTTTTTCCCCTCATCTTTTTCCATTTTCATATATTTTTGAAAAAGCTAGAGGGAGCCTTTTGCAGCTATTACAGTTGCAACTCTTCTGGGAAGGTTGTCCGCAAGATTGCGTAGTGTGTTTATAGGAATTTTCCACCATTCTTCCAAAAGCTCATTGGTGAGGTCACACACTGATGTTGGTCAGGAAGGCCTGGCTCTCAGTCTCCATTCTAATTCATCCCAAAGGTGTTCTATCGGGTTCAGGTCAGGACTCTGTGCAGGCCAGTCAAGTTCGTCCACACCAGACTCTGTCATCCATGTCTTTATGGATCTTGCTTTGTGCACTGGTGCACAGTCATGTTAAAATAGGAAGGGACCTGCTCAAAACTGTTCCCACAAGGTTGGGAGCATGGAATTGTCCAAAATGTTTTGGTATCCTGGAGCATTCAAAGTTCCTTTCACTGGAACTAAGAGGCCAAGCCCAAGTCCTGGAGGGGGTCCCTTCTTCTTCCAACATGACTGCATGTGCACCAGTGCACAAAGTAAGGTCCATAAAGATGTGGATGACAGAGTCTGGTGTGGATGAACTTGACTGACCTGAACCCGATAGAACACCTTTGGGATGAATTAGAATGGAGACTGAGAGCCAGGCCTTCCTGACCAACATCAGTGTGTTACCTCACCAATGAGCTTTTGGAAGAATGGTCGAAAATTCTTATAAACACACACCGCAAACTTGTGGACATCCTTCCCTTGAAACTATAATAGCTGCAAAAAGTAGAACCACATCATATTGAACCCTATCCTATGGGTTAGGAATGGAATGGCATTTGCAGTTCATATGTAAGTCAAGGCAGGTGGCCAAATACTTTTGGCAATATAGCGCCTTTTTGGTGATTAATCAAATGTGTTAATGCGCTAAGTTTGACAGCTCCCAAAAACAACTCGAATTATATATGAATATGTAAATGCAATTTTATTAATGTGACGATATGAACAGCACGACAACAAAAACGGGTGTTTGGAAAAAATAAATAGAGCCTAATTGTGGGCGGTATGGCTCGGTTGGTAGAGTGGCCTTGCCAGCAACTTAACGGTTCCAGGTTCGATCCCCGCTTCCGCCACTCTCGTCACTGCTGTTGTGTCCTTGGGCAAAACACTTTACCCACCTGCTCCCAGTGCCACCCACACTGGTTTAAATGTAACTTAGATATTGGGTTTAACTATATAAAGTGCTTTGAGTCGCTAGAGAAAAGCGCTATATAAAATATATTCAACTTCACTTCAATTAAATATCACACAATGATCTAAATCAGTGGTTCTCAAATGAGGCTACGCGTACCCCATGGGGTACCTGAAGGTATGCAAAGGGGTATGTGAGATTTTTTTTTAAATATTCTAAAAATAGCAACAATTCAAAAATCCATTTTCATCCATCCATTTTCTACCGCTTATTCCCTTTTGGGGTCGCGGGGGGCGCTGGCGCCTATCTCAGCTACAATCGGGCGGAAGGCGGGGTACACCCTGGACAAGTCGCCACCTCATCGCAGGGCCAACACAGATAGACAGACAACATTCACACTCACATTCACACACTAGGGCCAATTTAGTGTTGCCAATCAACCTATCCCCAGGTGCATGTCTTTGGAAGTGGGAGGAAGCCGGAGTACCCGGAGGGAACCCACGCATTCACGGGGAGGACATGCAAACGCCACACAGAAAGATCCCGAGCCTGGATTTGAACCCAGGACTGCAGGACCTTCGTATTGTGAGGCAGACGCACTAACCCCTCTGCCACCGTGAAGGTGGCAGAGGGGTTATTTATAAATCCTTTATAAATAAATTTATTGAATAATATGTCAACCAAATATAAATGTACGTTCATAAACTGTGAAAAGAAAAACAATGCAAAATTCAGTGTTGACAGCTAGATTTTTTGTGGACATGTTCCATAAATATTGATGTTAAAGATTTCTTTTTTTGTGAAGAAATGTTTATGAATGCAGATGGATCTCTATTACAATCCCCAAAGAGGGCACTTTAAGTTGATGATTACTTCTATGTGTAGAAATCTTTATTTATAATTGAATCACTTGTTTAGTTTTCAACAAGTTTTTAGTTATTTTTATATCCTTTTTTCCAAATAGTTCAAGAAAGACCACTACAAATGAGCAATATTTTGCACTGTTATACAATTTAATAAATCAGAAACTGATGACATAGAGCTGTATTTTACTTCTTTATCTCTTTTTTTAACCAAAAATGCTTTGCTCTGATTAGGGGGTACTTGAATTAAAAAAATGTTCACAGGGGGTACATCACTGAAAAAAGGTTGAGAACCACTGATCTAAATTGACCCTAGTGCAGTGGTTCTTAACCTTGTTGGAGGTACCGAACCCCGCCAGTTTCATATGCGCATTCACCGAACCCTTCTCTAGTCAAAAATAAAATGTTTTTTCTTAATTTAATGATGTTACTATAATAAAGAAATACTAATAAAGATATATCTTACAAACAGAAAGTTACAGGAATGTACACATGATCCCATGTTTACGTCTCATTGTGCAACATGTGAATGTTTTAGTGGAACCTAAATGCGATCTCTGAAAGAGGTACAAATTATTTCCAACCCCACCTTGTAAGGAGCTCATGAAAAACAATGTTGTTTTTTTCTGTCATTGTAAGTGTGCCAAAACCCTTATATTAGAAACTAATCTTATGGAAATGATTGCTGTCATTTGATTATAATAATCAATCAATCAATCAATGTTTACTTATATAGCCCTAAATCACTAGTGTCTCAAAGGGCTGCACAAACCACCACGACATCCTCGGTAGGCCCACATAAGGGCAAGGAAAACTCACACCCAGTGGGACATCGGTGACAATAATGACCCAGTGGGACGTCGCTGACAATGATGACTATGAGAACCTTAGAGAGGAGGAAAGCAATGGATGTCGATAATAAAACATTTAACTTATTTAGTCAGGTTTGGACAGGGGTTCCGTCGAACCCCTGAGGCCGACTGATCGCACCCAGTGGGTTCGATCGCAATCCTTTTTTCTTTTTTTTTCTTCGTCATGAAAAAGGGAGGTTTTTGTGGTTGGTGCACTAATTGTAAGTGTATATTTATGTTGATTTAATAAAAAAATAAATATAAATATATATATACATACACATATATAATATATATATATATATATATATATTTTTTTTTTTTTTTTCCAATAAAAATTAATAAAAAATTATTCTGCGGCCGCAGCCCGGTATCGGGCTGCAGCCCGGTGGTTGGGGACCACTGGTGTAAAGGACCCAAAAAATATTTCCTGCCCTTTTCTGACTTTGAGCCCCTGCCCCTCTATAATCATGTGCACGTCCTTGGATGGATCTCATCGCACTGGTCTCAATCCGATACTAGCATCGGCGTCGACGCTAGTATCGATCCACCCACATCTAATAATAACTCTGAGTAGCTCACAAAGACACACACGGAAAATAAATACGTGCATGAATTGTTGAATGTATTTACATTTTCCGTCGTGAGTGTCCACCGTGGCTCATTTAGGTAGTGTGTGAGTGTGCTTAGTTGCGTCGCGGAAGTGGGTCACTCGACCACCGGGGAGGCTTAATCAGCAGCCCGGGGAGCCTCCACACACACCGGGACTTCGCTGCTAGAAGCGGTCCGGTGATGTAAAAAATAAAATAAAATAAAATAAAAATTCGTCTTTCGATAACAGCCCGGCACCATTCGCGCATTTCAACGGGACGTCCCTACCGTGGTAAGCCGCTCACGCGAAGGACGCCCCTCCCCCCTATTGCCCGCCAGCAACAAACGTAACGCACTCACCCAGAAGATGAGGTTGAAGGCGAACATCAGGTACTTGATACACATCTCTCCCCCAGATAGTGCCGCCATGGCGCCTGTCGTGCTGTTACTACTGAATGGACTGCAGCGGGAATCCCACGGCAGTGTGCTTCTTTAGTGAGGGTTCCTCTCCACGCGTGGCGCTGCTCCGCGTCTTGTGCGCGCCTGGAGTGGTCCACCCAGGGGCGCCGAAAAGGGGAGGTTAAGGAGACGGATTCTAGGGGCCCATGATGGAGGGGGCCTCTCTAATGATGATGAAATTATATGAAATTAAGTGTTGGGGGGCCCTGTAAAGATTTTTTTCATAGGGCCCAACATCACTAGCGGCGCCCCTGGGCACACCCCTCGCCATCCCCAAAAAGCGTGGAGATGAACTTCCAAGATTCTTTATGGTCATTTTTTTTTTTCATACTTGTAAATAGAACTCATTGATTTGTTTTTCCTTCCCTGTACATTTAGGATAAGAAATGATTATTCCATCACATAATGTCACAACTTGGCTTGGATTAAAGTTGTTTCTTCGATGCAGAGAATGATTTGCACGGGCGAGATGTGACTGTGAGTACATCGTTGTTTATTTAAACACTATACTAAAAAATAAACAAACTAAGGGCGCTCACAAGGAGGTACAGACACTTGGCTATGAACAAACAAAAGACTAGCATAAATGCAGCAAACTACAAACATGAAACAAAAACACTTGCTCGATCGGCATGAATAATAATGAACTATAAACAAAACTAGCACAATGGCATGAATACAAAAACTTACACGGCATGGAACTATGGACGAGGGCATGAAGGAGGTGCAGCATGGGTAGCGTGTGTGTAGATCCTAGAACAGGGGTAGGGAACCTATGGCTCTAGAGCCAGATGTGGCTCTTGATGAATACATCTGGCTCTCAGATAAATCTTAGCTGACATTGCTTAACACAATAAGTAATGAATAATTCCACTGGTAATCAGTGTTAAAAATAACATTCAAAATATAAAAAATTCTCATGCATTTTTATCCATCCATCCGTTTTCTACCTCACCTGTTCAAGAAGTCAAGAATGGTAAGAGGTATTTTATTCATTATTAGTTAGCTTCAGAATGAAAATGTTTTTGAAAAGAATAACAGACGGGTTGTACCCTAATGTTGGTTTTACATAAAAATGCACAAATTTAAATGTATTCAGTGTTAAAAAATTATTATATGGCTCTCACGGAAATACATTTTAAAATATTTGGCTTCCATGGCTCTCTCAGCCAAAAAGGTTCCCAACCCCTGTCCTAAAATGAAGACAAGAAAAAGAGTGACTTAAGTAGCTATGACAATTAGTGAAAACAGGTGTGAGGCTGAGGACAGGGACGTAACATGACAGGTGAAAAGTAATGAGTTGGCATGGAGACGAAAACAAACCAGGAAGTGCCAAGACAGAACTTAAATGTCCAAAAAAACTAAACATAACCTGACCAGAACCAAAACATAAACTTACAGGCGTGACACATAGTTGCAGTGCAGATTCAAAAACTCCACAAAAATAAAGAGTAAAACACGTGAAAACAAGAGGGAAACATCAAAAGACATTAAAAGAGAGCACAGCTGATGAAACCGGTTGCCTTTTCTACACACCTCTACGAAAGGAAAACGAGCAATAAATCAGACATATTGCACACATTCGATTGCACCATAAAGCAGGGGTGTCGAACTCATTATAGATCGGAGGAGCCACATGGAGAATAATTTACTACCAAGTGGGCTGGACTTGTACAATCACGGCACGATAACGTAAAAATAAAGACAACGTCAGTGTTAAGTCTTCGAGGGCGCATGGCTTCGATTGTTGTGTTCCTCAGCAACGCAGGAAGCAAGCAGGAGTAGTAGTGTGGAGGTAAGATTAAGTATTTTTTATATAATTAAAGCAGCGTCAACAAAATACAAACTGAGGACGCTAACAAGCGTGGAGCTAAACAAAACCAAAATGTCACCAAAGGTGAAAACACGAGGAATGCTAGTCTATACAAACTTACTATTGCAAGGAGAAGAAACAGGAGAACGTAAACGTTGCCTTCAGCAAACAATTGACCCAGCAACTATTGCTGGGTGACAGCACACTATAAAGGGAGGTGATGAACCAAAACACCTGCTGGGAACACTTATTGCAAAACTAAGACAGGTGAGGAGAATTAGTGCCCATGGAAACCGACAGTAAACAGGGAAAGAGGGTGCACCCAGGAAACAGACTAACACAAAAAAACTACCAAACGTAAATCATGCCGTGACCCGGGTAACGGGTCATGACAGTCAGATTGTTTTCTTTGATTATAAATAGAACAAGCACATCCTGAAAATATACAAATCATAATGTTGTTGTTTTTTTTACACTTGCATGTTGCAATTAATAATATTCTATCTTTATTTGTCGTTATTTATACATTCTGAATAAATTATGTGATAATGTTCATCAGTCAACTCCATCCATCCATCCATTTTCTACCGCTTATTCCCTTTGGGGTCGCGGGGGCAAGGGGCACTAGTTCCTATCTCAGCTACAATCGGGCGGAACACGTCGTACACCCTGGACAAGTTTCCACCTCATCGCAGTGCATCAGTCAACTCATTGGTGTTCATTTTCAATCTATTAAGATGAAAGAGTATTATCAAAATCAAATTACAGGACGTTATGTATGTAGTTCAGGGGTCTCAGACACGCGGCCCGCGAGACGTTTTTTGCGGCCCCCACCTTAATATGAAAGTTTAATCTTAGTGCGGCCCGCAAGTTTTATATGAATGGCGCTTGACAGCGTTGTGTTATTTGGGTCCAAAATGGCTCTTTCAACGTTCTGCGTTGCCTACCCTTGCATTAGTGGAAAAGCGGCAAATGAGTGAAAGCGACAGAGATGTTGCCATGGAGACAAGGGTTTTCTTACGTGCCTGGCTGCAGTCACACCGCGACACCTGTCCGTCAGTTATAACAGTCCCCGATAACCTGGACCAATTCAAACAGTTATTTGTTTTGTTTTTTATTTAATTTGCATTGCGTCACATTTCTTAATTCTCATTTTGTTCTTTTATATTTTGATTTTATTTTGTGTTGAAAATAAAGACATTTAAAAATATTTTTTTAAATAAATTTTTTCTTGCAGCCCAGCCTCACCCAGACTCTGCATCTAGTGGCCCCCAGGCACATTGAGTTTGAGGCCCCTGATGTAGTTTGCTCTTTTTCCTCGACTGGTGCACTAACATCCATCCATTTTCTTCCGCTTCTTCCCTTTGGGGTCACGGGGGGGCGATGATGCCTATCTCAGCTACAATCGGGCGGAAGGCAGGGTACACGCTGGACGAGTTGCCACCTCATCGCAGGGCATCAGTCAACTCATTGGTGTTAATTTTCAATCTATCAAGATAAAAAAATATTATCAAAATCAAATTACAGGATGTTATTTATGTAGTTTGCTCTTTTTCCTCGACTGGTGCACTAACATCCCTCCATTTTCTACCGTTTATTCCCTTTGGGGTCGCGGGAGGCGCTGGAGCCCATCTCAGCTACAATCAGGCGGAAGGTGGGGTACACCCTGGACAAGTCGCCACCTCATCGCAGGGCCAACACAGATAGACAGACAACATTCACACTCACATTCACACACTAGGGCCAATTTAGTGTTGCCAATCAACCTATCCCCAGGTGCATGTCTTTGGAAGTGGGAGGAAGCCGGAGTACCCGGAGGGAACCCACAGAGTCACGGGAACATGCAAAACTCCACACAGAAAGATCCCGAAACCCGGGATTCAACCCAGGACTACTTAGAACCTTCGTATTGTGAGGCAGACGCACTAACCCTTCTTCCACCGAGCTTCCCTGCACTAACATCGTGTGGTTTATTTTTATTTATTTTTTACATATGTATCATCATCTACACGAGGCCTGGGCAATTATTTTTCTTCGGGGGCCAAATTTAGAGAAAAAAATGTGTCTGGGGGGCAGTATATCTATTTTTAGGAACACTAAAACAAATCCTCACAATAATGTCTGAATGCTAAAAACGTTTGACAGACTGCCTCAATTAACAGAATGGAATTGTAATTTTTTTTACTGAATGAGACGCCCAGAAAGAATGTACATGAAAGAAAGAATGCGGGGTTTACAATATTAACTAGGATTGATAAAACACTGAATATTGAGATCATATAAACGTCACACCCCTTCTCGATCAACATATTTTACAATCAAGCGAAACGCAACAAACACAGCAAAATAGGTAAAGGGTAAACGATTAAACCCACCTACAATCTGATACATCTTATATATCACTAAGCTTTAGAACTTTGTTGTAAAAATCTCCTTCCGCATCTGTCCCTGACACCCGCATTTCAGGCTGGCCGCTCTGGAAACACTGACAGTCAAATGTTATATAATATTAAAACAAAACATTTAAATTTAAGAATACATATCTGTGATCATCTAAAACAGGGGTCACCAACGCGGTGCCCGTGGGCACCAGGCAGCCCGTAAGGACCAGATGAGTAGCCTGCTGGCCTGTTCTAAAAATAGCTCAAATAGCAGCACCTACCAGTGAGCTGCCTCTTTTTTATTCTTTTGAATTGTATTTATTTACTAGCAAGCTGGTCTCGCTTTGCTCGACATTTTTAATTCTAAGAGAGACAAAACTCAAATAGAATTTGAAAATCCAAGAAAATATTTTCAAGACTTGGTCTTCACTTGTTTGAACAAATTCATTTTTTTTTTTAATTTTGCTTCTTATAACTTTTGGAAAGACAATTTTAGAGAAAAAATACAACCTTAAAAATGATTTTTGGATTTTTAAACACATATACCTTTTTACATTTTAAATTCCTTCCTGTTCTTTCCTGACAATATAAACCAATGTTCAAGCACATTTATTTTTTTACTGTAAAGAATAATAAATACATTTTAATTTAATTCTTCATTTTAGCTTCTGTTTTTTCGACGAAGAATATTTGTGAAATATTTCTTCAAACTTATTATGATTGAAATTCCCCAAAATTATTCTGGCAAACCTAGAAAATCTGTAGAATCAAATTTAAATCTTATTTCAAAGTCTTTTGAATTCCTTTTAAATTTTTGTTCTGGAAAATCTAGAAGAAATAATGATTTGTCTTTGTTAGAAATATAGCTTGGTCCAATTTGTTATATATCCTAACAAAATGCAGATTTGATTTTAACCTATTTAAAACATGTCATCAAAATTCTAAAAGTAATCTTTATCAGGAAAAATTACTAATTATGTTCCATAAATAATTTTTTTAATTTTTTCTAAAAGATTCGAATTAGCTAGTTTTTGTCTTCTTTTTTCGGTTGAATTTTGAATTTTAAAGAGTCCAAATTGAAGATAAAATATTTTTCAAAATTTAATATTCATTTTTTTCCTGTTTTCTCCTCTTTTAAACCGTTCAATTAAGTGTTTTTTTCATCATTTAGTCCTTACAAAACACCTTCCGTAAGAGGAAAAAAAAGGTATGACGGAATGACAGACAGAAATACCCATTTTTTTTAATATATAAATATAGATTTATTTATTAGAGGTAAATTGAGCAAATTGGCTATTTGTGGCAATTTATTTAAGTGTGTATCAAACTGGTAGCCCTTCTCATTAATCAGTACCAAGAAATAGCTCTTGGTTTCAAAAAGGTTGGTGACCCCTGATCTAAAAGAAAGGTACTTTAAATTGATTGGAAACTATTTGATAAGAATTATGTATTTATTCGTAAATTAATTATTTGTTTCCAACATAATTATTTTCGGTGTATTTTATTTCCGAAAGTTTCAAACAAGATTATATAGATGAGTGCTGTTTGAGACTGTTTTACTTAAAATGATGATGTAGCAGTGGTATGTCTTTTTTTTTTAAACCCCAAATACTTGGTAATCTTTGGTATTCCATAGGCTGTACTTCACTCTGTTGAGAACCACTGATTTAGAAAAATCCATTGCAGATGAAGCAGAATAAATATTAGCTTCCAATTAAAAAAGATTCACATCCACAAATGTTATTTTCTGTTATTTATTGCATTTTTAATTGCAGATAGGATTAATAAGATTATTTGAATCCATTTAGCTACTTATGTTTGCTATAAGGAATAATTGAAATTGAATGTTGTGTAACTAGCAACTTTACAATATCAATGTATGTTGTTTAGGTGTAATCTATTCTGTTCTGGAGTATGCATCAAAATCCAGACCTACTGTACCAGGAAATGTTGTTCTGTATCTTCCAGCACCATGTGGGTTTTCCCCAGCTGAAAGGTGAGTTTTGGATCTTTTCCCAAGAACTTGCTCCCATTGTTTGCATGCAGTTTTGGCACAAGCATGGTGCACTACCAAAATTCCTGTACTTTGAGTGAGATATCTCCTGCGTGTGTTCTTTCCAGTAGAATTGTTTGGGTTGGCGCTGGCGAAGGCTCGTACGAGAAGACTAATCACTCAGCCGGGCGATCAGCGGGCATATCCTGGTATTGTCTCACCGAGGCGGTGTGATGCTGTCGGTCTGCAAGGCATTGACTTGTGGACAGATATTATGGCCTTCATGACATCCAGTGATTTGGAGGGGGGGCATGTTTAGCCAGTGATACGCAGAAGGGAGGGAAGGACTTTTTGCTATTAGCTATAAAACAAGAACATAGAGCGGTTGTTTCAGTTGTGGCAAGAACCCTTCATTTTTTTTCCCAATGTGATGTATTTTTGGAGAAAAGTTTTGTGAATTAGCAGACTTTGGAGCCATGGAGGTACAGTACCTTATTTAAGGGAATAATGACAATAAAACTTGTATTTACAAGTTTACAAATATGTATATATATTTGTGTTACAGTTCTGTACAAGCAGGTGCTTGAGAGGAATTTGGTTTCTGACGCACCTGACTGGTGAGTGTCATACCAAAGAATAATGCATCTCCACTAATATTCAAATGACTTGTGTTGTGTACCTGTGCAGCTTGCATGGCAAGTATGACCGGGAGATGTAGTCTGTTTGGAAGGCACCACATTCATACCTTTGACGGGGTTTTATACGAGTTTCCCGGCGACTGCAGCTACCTTCTGGCTGGGGACTGCCACCGTCGTTCTTTCACACTGCTGGGTGAGTCCAAAACCTACTTGACACTGGAATTCTAATAGTGGCATGTGCACGTCGGCTGTAGAAGACTGTGTCAATAATTCTGCCTTTACAACGATTATATTGCTCAATTTGGGCAGCACGGTGGGGGATCTTGGTTAGATCCTGCGCTTAGGATCTTTCTGTGTGGAGTTTGCATGTTCTCCCCGTGACTGCGTGGGTTCCCTCTGGGTATTCCGGCTTCCTCCCACCTCCAAAGACATGCACCTGGAGATAGGTTGATTGGCAACACTAAATGGTCCCTAGTGTGTGAATGTGAGTGTGAATGTTGTCTGTCTATCTGTGTTGGCCCTGTGATGAGGGGTGACTTGTCCAGGGTATACCCCGGCCTTCCGCCCGAATGCAGCTGAGATAGGCTCCAGCATCCCGCGACCCCGAACGGGACAAGCGGTAGAAAATGGATGGATGGATGGATAATGCTCAATTTGATTAAAAGGGGACCTCTCTTGCAAAACCAACTTTTCTCACCTGTGGGCTGCATAGCTCGGTCGGTAGAGCGGCCGTGCCAGCAACTTGAGGGTTGCTGGTTCGATTCCCGCTTCTGCCATCCTAGTCACTGCCGTTGTGTCCTTGGGCAAGACACTTTACCCACCTGCTCCCAGTGCCACCCACACTGGTTTAAATGGAACTTAGATATTGGGTTTCACTATGTACAGCGCTTTGAGTCACTAGAGAAAAGCGCTATATAAATATAATTCACTTCACCTCATCTATTGTGGGGCGGCATAGCTCGGTTGGTAGAGTGGCCGTGCCAGTAACTTTAGGGTTGTAGGTTCGATTCCCGCTTGTGCCATCCTAGTTACTGCTGTTGTTTCCTTGGGCAAGACACTTTACCCACCTGCTCCCAGTGCCACCCACACTGGTTTAAATGTAACTTAGATATTGGGTTTCACTATGTAAAGCGCTTTGAGTCACTTGAGAAAAGCGCTATATAAATATAATTCACTTCACTTCACCTATTGGTGGGTACCTGTTTTTGTGTATTTGGGTTCTACATACCGTTATTTCGGGCTGTGAAGCGCACTTAAAATCCTTTCATTTTCTCAAAAATTGACTGTGCGTACCGTCGATTGTGTTCATCTTGTTTGCTGCTCAAATAAATATGTTCCAAATTTTTGCATTGAGACCAATTTTTTGTGTAAGAGAGGTTTTCTTTCGGCCAACATTTCAGCCTTCGTCCTAGCTGTCGTAGCTTCCTGGTGTGACGTGTCTAAAAACAGCTGACCTGATCTGGAAAACATTACAAATAAAGTTCCTCGACCCGGCCATATCTGTTGTCCGCCCCGACGTCGCCGATGAAAGACAGCGTCAAAGGTGTGCGAAAGCTTGTATTCCCCCTCATCCATGTTCATATAGCGTTGGCCTCTGGCTTCTTGATTTCCATGGTCTCTTTGCTCCATTTCTTGTATTTATTTGTTTCTGATGTTGTAAATGTTTACCTTGTCCCAATTAATGAGGTGATTGTTCCTCCCGTGGTGATTTTTTGTTTTGTTGTTCTCTTTGTTTTTGTGTTGTAGTGAACTTTGCAACTGTCTCCTTTTCGCATTCGTTTTTGTGTTCTGTATTCCGGGTGCAGAAATATATACAGTCGTAGTCAAAAGTTTACATACACTTGTAAAGAACATAATGTCATGGCTGTCTTGACTTTACAATCATTTCTACAACTCTTATTATTTTTGTAGTAGATTGAAAGAAGCACATACTTGTTGGTTAAAAAAACATTCATGAAGTTTGGTTCTTTTATGAATTTTTTATGTGTCTACTGAAAATTAGTTTTTTTTGTGACCAACAAGAATGTGCTCCAATCACTTTATCACAAGAAAATAAGAGTTGTAGAAATTATTGGAAACTCAAGACAGCAATGACATTATGTTCTTTACAAGTGTATGTAAACTTTTTATAGAGACCGTATGTGCATATATAACTATATGATTTGACTGAGGGGCTGGACAGGACAGATTTACCCAAAAAAAGAAAAAAAAGAATGAACAATCAAATATAAGAAATGAGACTCAAACTATGAATACCATGTATCATTACAGCACATTCTGATGTTACAGTAAACACAGGTTTGTCACTGTTAACTGGTTCTGGACATGATTGCGATAAATGAATTTCCGCAAAGTAGCAATTATTATTCATACATTGAATATTTTCAAAAGAAGAACCAAAAAAAAAAGTGTTGACTACCGTAGTGTCTTTTGCAATATGGTTGAACAGGTTTTTAAAGCTTTGTGTGTCACTAAACATCCAGTTTTAAGCCCCATAGCTATTTAGTGGCCAAACCTAAATGAAGGGACAGCATGGTTGCTTCCAGACTAACAGCTGATTACACGGGGAGGTCAGGCTATCCGATGACGTCCTACTGCAAGCCAGCACCGAGGTCAGAAGTAGGTCGATGGTGTGTTGACCCTGTGACTCTGGCTTTATCTGTGGCTGCAACACATTTGGTAGTCATTAACAGCCAAAAGCCCCAGGGAGGGAGGCAGCTTGGGGGTATAGAGATGGCTGTTTGGGGGCATGCACGGGAGGGAGATATCATTTGGCTCGGTTCTTTTCACAGGTGTACATGTTAAAGTTAAATTAGCAATGATTGTCACACGCATACTAGATGTGGCGAAATTATTCTCTGCATTTGACCCATCACCCTTGATCACCCGGGAATCATTTATGGTGATTTAACCCCAAATTCCAACCTTTAATGCTGAGTGCCAAGCAGGGAGGTAATGGGTCCCATTCAGAGGAGGGTAGAGTAGCCAGAAATTGTACTCAAGTAAGAGTACTGTTACTTAAGAGATTTATTACTCAAGTAAAAGTAAGGAGTAGTCACCCAAATATTTACTTGAGTAAAAGTAAAAAGTATGTTGTGAAAAAACTACTCAAGTACTGAGTAACTGATGAGTAACCCGTTCGTTTAATGATTACGACAACAAATAATGCACAAAAACATAAAAATAGCAATGAGCAAATTCAGAGCCAGGTATATCTCTTAAGCAACTAAAACAATGATATATATTGGATAATAATACATTAAAATAAAAAAATCTTAACAGCACCATAAGCTCAGTAGGCATCGATTGATTGATTGATTGATTGATTGAAACTTGTATTAGATTGCACAGTGCAATACATATTCTGTACAATTGACCACTAAATGGTAACACCCCAATAAGTTTTTCAACGTTAATCAATTACTTAATAAATGACCAAGTCGAGGTGATCTACCTCATATATACATATACATACACACACATATCATATATATGTATATATATACACATACACACATATCATATATATATATACAGTATATACATACACACATATAATATATATGTATATATATACATATATATATACATACATTTATATATACAGTATATAATTCATATTTATTTATTTTGCCATTTTTGTTGACATGTTAAAGGTGTTTTAATGAATATACATGCATGTTTAACATATAGATTCCTATCTTTCATGAAGACAAGAATATAAGTTGGTGTATTACCTGATTCTGATGACTTGCATTGAATGGAATCAAACAGTAGTGCTGATAACGTCCACGTTTTCAAATGGAGGAGAAAAAAAGTTCCTCCTTTCTGTCTAATACCACATGAAATTCGTTGGTTTTTGGCATCTTATTTGTCCAGCTTCCATATTCGTTTTTATACACTTTACAAGAAATACATTGGCGGCAAACTCCGTAGCTTGCTAGCTTGTTTGTGCTGGCTTTCGGAGACTCTTATTTTGTTAGCGCAGGCGCGATGGAGCGGCACTTTTATTGTGAAGACAGGAACTGTGCGATCAGCCTTTAGACTTTTGACGGGAAGTACGGTTTAAATAAAAAGTGTCTTTTTTCCTTTACACTTTTGATTGATTGATTGTAGATAAATGGAGCGGAGTAAAAGTACCGTTTCTTTTCTATAAATATACTCAAGTAAAAGTAAAAGTATGTTGCATAAAAACTACTCTTAGAAGTACAATTTATCCCCAAAGTTACTCAAGTAGATGTAACGGAGTAAATGTAGTGCTATACTACCCACCTCTGGTCCCATTGTTATCGTCTTTGGTGTGACTTGGCAGGGATTCGAACTTATGACTTACCGATCTCAGGGCGGACACCATAACCACTAGGCCACTGAGTAGGTCAGTTGCAACCACGCCATCATTCAAGACACGACATTACCTTCTAAATAGATTTTTCAACATTATGAGAGCCCTCTCGAAGTGAAATAATACCATTTAGTCACCTTTACACTCTTTTAATCCTATATACTATTGCATTTTGTGACTAGGCCAATCAGTGACCACAATACTGTAATATGGGATCCAATATTTAAAATTTGTTTTAACTATTAAATGAACCAAAAATATGACTTTTTTTTTATCTTTGTGGAAAATACTAGACGCAATGTGTTGTCAAGCTAATGAGATGCAGTTGTAAGCCACTGTGACACTACTGTTAATTTTTTCAATGTTTTAATTTTTTATAAATGGCTGTGATGATAGTGTCAATGGGGGATTCCTCATCACTGCTGTGTTGGAATTCTTATTAATATTGATACTATTGTTGATATTATTAATTTTTGTCTGACTACTGGATTGTTTCGTGTCATTGTTGTGTGTCCTCTGAATTGCTCTGTTGATTGCTATTCTGAATGTTGCTGGGCCGGTTTTGGAAATGTAATTGTATTATTATGGTATTATTAGGGGTGTAACGGTACGTGTATTTGTATTGAACCGTTTCGGTACGGGGGTTTCGGTTCGGTGCGGAGGAATACCGAACAAGTTCAACACGTACATATGAAGGAGCCGCCTATGCTAAAGTCTTAACAAGCTGCTCTGCTCCGTTCTGCCTCTGTGTCTGTACACAGCACCCTGCATTGTCCCGCCCACACAACCATCTGATTGGTTACACACAAAGCCAATCAGCAATGCGTATTCAGAGCGCATGTCGTCAGCGCTTCAGTGTCGATGTCGAGAAGATAGGTCTTTAGCAGGGGAGCAACGCACTCTCCCCAAATTATATTCCAAGTCAACTACTTTCTAAACATCACTATGAGCCCGTTGACCTTCTAGAAACAAACTGCAGTTCAGCTCACTCGCAGTCCTGGCTTTAGGTGAAGGCTAGTTAGCTTTTTGCGAAACGTTAACTCATTTTGCGATGTGTGTGTGCGCGCGCGCGTGTGTGTGTGTGTTACGGACAGTGTTGATTGAGGTGTGTTGAAGCAGCAAAAAAGGACATTATATTAAATGAAGAGTTTCTGTCTCTGATAGTGTATAAAATAATTTAAGTGCATCATAAAGCCTACATAAACTTCATGGTGGTCAGGGATGAATTTTCAGCTACAGTTAAATTAATCATTAGTAATGTAGCAGCCTAGTTTTGAATGGCAGGGTCCCTGCTATCACATGTTGATAAAAATATAACATTTACATAATAAAAATCAAATACAGGCTTCCCCAATGCTGTAATAAATTAAGCATGATGAGTTGACTTGAAACTGTTTAATGTTGCACTTTTTATATGTAGAAGAAAAGTTGTGTCATTTTATTTCATCTAAGCAACCACTTGAGGCAGTTTAATGTGGATTAACGTGGGCAGAATTATTATAGTGTTCCCAATGTTAAAAGGATCAAGCCATTGTTTACAAATTTGGTACATAAATAACCCAAAACATTATATTTGTTTGTTTTCTTACTGTACAGAAAATTAACCGAACCGTGACCTCTATATATCATTTTGTAAAGGCAGCTTTGTTTGCGTTTTGGCGTGGAAACACAGGTAAAATTGCATGTACTGTGGTTACACCTGCAGGAGATTTCAAGGATGGCAAAAGAACTGGAGTCACACTGTTTCTTAGTGACGTCTTCGAGCTGCACCTGTCTGTAGATGGACGACTATCACAGGGAGAAACCAGGTAACGCTGTGTTTCGTGGCATCACATGGGTTTCATGTGTGCTGGTATGACATTCAAGTTCCTTAAATCCTTGTACAAAGAATGTACTATATTTTTTGGAGTATAAATCGCTCCGGAGTATAAGTAGCACCTGCAGAAAATGCATCATAAAGAAAGAAAAAAACATATATAAGTCGCACTGTAGTATAAGTGGCATTTTAGGGGGAAATTTATTTGATAAAACCCAATACCAAGAATAGACATTTGAAAGGCAGTTTAAAATAAATAAAGAATAGCAAACAACAGGCTGAATAAGTGTACGTTATATGAGGCATAAATAACCAACAGAGAACGTGCCTGGTATGTTAACGTAACATATTATGGTAAGAGTCATTCAAATAACTATAACATATAGAACATGCTATACATTTACCAAAAAATCTGTCACTCCTAATCACTAAATCCCATGAAATCTTATACGTCTAGTCCCTTATGTGAATGAGCTAAATAATATTATTTGATATTTTACGGTAATGTGTTAACAATTTCACACATAAGTCGCCCCTGAGTATAAGTGAAACTATGAAAAAAACTGCGACTTATACTCCGAAAAATACAGTACTTCATCCTAAATGTGTTCAATGGCAGCAGAGAATTATTCAGAATGTGTTGGTGCGATGAATAATTAAGATTCAATGCAGACTTCCCCAAAAAATTATTATTTATATGATTAGCTAACGGCATGTTCTTGTATCTTAACTGTTGCAACGTCTACTTTGCAGACTTCCTCTGCCGTACGCATCTCACGCTGTGTTTGCCGGCATGGAGCTCGGCCTCTATAAGCTGTGGAGTGAGGAGTTCGGCTTCACCGTCACCATTGACAACGCTGCCAACGTGGATCTGAGGCTCACCAAACACCACGCAAACCTAACCTGCGGCCTTTGTGGCAACTTCAATACTGTGCCGGCTGATGAATACACCGCTCAAGAAGGTTAGTCCTAAACAGTCTGTTTTCAACTTGTTTAAAGTGACATATTTATAACAGCTAATTTTACCATTAGTGTTTTCACAGAACATATACAGTAGAGGCCGAAAGTCTGGACACGCCTTCTCATTCAATGCGTTTTCTTTATTTTCATGACTATTTACATTGTAGATTGTCACTGAAGGCATCAAAACTTTGAATGAACCAGTGGAGTTATGTACTTAACAAACAATGTGACAAAAATGAAAGCATGTTTTTTATTCTAGTGTCTTCGAAATAGCCACCCTTTGCTCTGATTACTGCTTTGCACACCCTTGGCATTCTCTCCATGAGCTTCAAAAGGTAGTCACCTGAAATGGTTTTCACTTCAGAGGTGTGCTCAATTGAAGCTCATTGAGAGAATGCCAGGAGTGTGCAAAGCAGTAATTTATAGCAAAGGGTGGCTATTTGGAAAAAAATTGAATATAAAACATGTTTTCAGTTAATTCAGTTTTTTTTGTTAAGTACATAATGTACATGTGTTCATTCATAGTTTTGATGCCTTCAGTGATAATCTACAATGTAAATAGTCACGAAAATGAAGAAAACGCATTGATTAAATAGAAAGTGTGTCCAAACTTTTGCCCTGTACTGTGCATTTTTAAAGTGTCTATATTTTTCACAAATACTATTTGAAATAATAATAATGATAATGGATTAGAATATGCCCAGCAGGAACGAGACATTGATACAAGGTTCATTATACATGCATGTCCTTTAAAACTGACTTTGAGTGTCTAACGTTAGTGTCTAACGTTGGATCCGTGTTGTTGGTTGGGAAATGAATACATTTCAAAAATGTCACAACCGGACATTGAATAAAGGGCAAAAAGTATTTTTTTTCAACGTTGTATTTGTGTTGTAGAATATTGGTTGGAAATTGATCAAAATTCAATGTCAGAACCCAACAATGATTAAATGTCTTTCAAAAGCATGTTGCTCAACGTCATGACCTAAATCAACAAGTTCTCCACGTTGTTTTAATTTCCTGTGCCTGCTGGGGGGCGGTGTCAAACTCATTTTCATTGAGGTACACATCGCTCTCATGGCTGTCCTCAGAAGACCGCGCTTCGAAAAGTGAATAATATATAAATATAAAGGATTTGCCTCATGATATTGTTACGCAATGGCTGATGCATTTGATTAATATATAACTTTTTATGTATAAACCGTAAATTTTACAGTAAAGAAAAAGACCGCTCAGTTGCCAGAATTTTACTGTAAAATTTACTATGTTTTTTATAGCATATTACTGTAAATGAAAAAATGGTAAAACTGTTTTTTTTAATAATATTCTGGAAACTGAGATGCCATGGTTTAATGCAAAATAGTTGATTATTCTTTTTACAGTGTATAGTTGTAAATGGAATAAAGGTGCCTCTGTTTTTTGTGGCAAGACATTGTAACTAAGCTGCCAGTTTGTTTTTTTTACCATAAAATCTTATGTCATTTTCCTATTGTACAATTTGGTGGAAAACTAAGTATATAAATCAGAGGTCGGGCAGATATTTAAGCATTTATTTGGATTTTATGTATGATAATATACTATTTGTTTAATGTTAGAGTTGAATCTATATGCAATTGTATGCAGTAAATGTATTATTTACAACAAAATGGAGATAAATACAAAGTACTTTATTTACACATATCATTACCATGCTTTTGCGGGCCATATAAAATGATGTGGTGGGCCAAATCTGGCCTGCAAACCTTGAGTTTGAAACCTGTGGATGAGTGACTTAACGCATGTTACACTGAAAAAACATAATTCATTCAATCCACATTCACACAATGGAGCACATTTTTAACCACAAATGTGCTCATTTGGGATAGACAGAAATGTGACTGCCAATCTGCGCCAAAGGGCCTCTCCCACCACCACCAAACATTCATATTCATAATCATACACCTGTGTGGGCTGCATTGATTATTTTGATTACAATACGTTCTTCGGCCTAGAGCACGTCGAAATACACAAAAGTAGTTCTAGTGAAACAACTAAAAATTTGTAGTTAGGTTGTTGTTGTTATGATAGACTATAGCAGTGGTCCGCTACCCAAAATGTTGAAAGAGACATATTGGACAAAAAAATACACCCCAAAATTATGTCTGGAGCCACAAAATATTAAAAGCCTTAAATAAGTATTATAATGAAGGCAACGCATGATGTAATTGTCTATATTAGCTATATTAGCCTACTATCAGAATGACTTTAAAAGTGTTATGTGTTATAATGAAGACAACACATTATGTGCTGATATTAGTTATGTTAGCCTACTATCAGAATGACTTTAAAAGTCTTATATAAGTGTTATAATGAAGGCAACACATGATGTAAGTGTCTATGTTAGCTGTATTAGCCTACTATTAAAATGACTTTAAAAGTCTTATATAAATGTTATAATGAAGACAACACATGATGTAAGTGTCTATATTAGCTATAACGGTGTGTCCTGAGACATGCAAAAATGAATTAAATACACATAGGACATAAGTAAAGGAAATTAAATGAGATCAAATATACCTACAAACGAGGCTTAACGATGCAATATGTACATACAGCTAGCCTAATGTTAGCCTCCATTAGCTTGTAGTCATGCACTGACCAAATATGCCTGATTAGCACTCCAACAAGTTATCAACAAAGCTCACCTTTGCGCATTGACGCACGACATAAAACGTTTGGTGGACAAAATGAGACAAAAAAAACACGTCTTTCTGTGACAGCGTCGGGTAAAGTTGTACATGTAAACAAACTACGGTGAGTTCAAGGACGGCTGAAATTAGAAGGAGAAAACGGCGCTCGCCAAATACTCTCATCAGTGAAGCATGTATAACAAACAGTTGTATTTCTAACAATTAAGAAGGTTTGTGTCTTGTTTCTCCTCCTACAAAAAATATATTAAAACAAAAAATGTGTTTTTCCCAATTTTATTTCAATTTTCACACATTTTTGAAAAAGCTCCTGGGAACCACAAGGGCGGCGCTAAAGAGCCGCATGCTAGAGTTGCTGGTTTCCGACTCCCAAGCTATACATTTAAAGAGGAACTGCACTTTTTTTTTTTAATATTGCCTATCATTCAGAATCCCTATGTAAGACAAGAACACATATGTTTTTCTGTTTTTTATGCATTCTAAATGTGTACTATACGGCAAGTATGGGATGCTTAACAATGCAACTAATGGGAGTAATCTATTGTGCCCTTAAAGCCATCTAGAAACATCCAAAAAGGGCCAACAATAATTCATTTACATCTCGTGACCTAAATATTAACAAAGTATTAGTGATATTGTTATTACAAGTACTAATATAGACAAACCACTTTTAGTGACGCCGCGATCACAGCGAGGTAACGAGTTTATGCAGTTACAATGTTGACATACTGAGCTGGTGGACTGCTGCATCGCCTCTGAGTTGGTGAAAGTTAATTCTACATATTAAATCATGCCTCTCACCTGGATAGCAGAAGGACTTGGACATAAAACAAGAAGTTGGTCAACTTAGACATCTAATTTATACCCGGACATGGTGAGACAAAAAAGAAAAGCTTGTTTGCGGCACCTTTTTTAAACCTGGGTGAGGGTTATGATTTACTCTTCATCTAAACAGGAATATATAAACAGCCCATCAGTTAGCGTTTCAGCCAGAGCAGAAATTGTACAGTAAGTAATTGTTTTATGTTCGTAGTTTGTATATCTTGTTTAGCACTTACTGCTAATCACACTTCTTCTGAAACTTGTAACTCATCCTCCTTACATTCAGGCTCAAAAATATACGTTGCTGATCATCATTTGTCTTAAAGTAGTCTTTGTTGTCTCACAAAGTGTGCCATAATTAGTTGTGTAGTTGTTGTTGTTGAACGATAGGATAAAAATGAGCGTAATTTGTAAATATTAAATAGTATATTGTTATTATGATTACACATACAGGGTGTCTAAGCAAAATTCCAAACAAAGTGCAGTTCCCCTTTAATTATAGCCAACATTAGTAGATAAACTTTTCCAAAACACAAATCATTAGCTGACAACAATTATAACTAACATGTTAGGTGGGATGTGGTTTACATGCTTAAAGCCGAAAGAGAGCAGGATATACTACTTAGTTACAACACTTTGGAAAGTTAGCGCCCTCTCAGTAGCCACTTAGGGTTACAACCACCCCTTTAAGTGGCAGCAGGGTGTAATCCATGCTTACTGTGCGTCTGTTGTAAGAGTGCAATGCACAGGGGTTCGTTATCTACTCGGGATTTAGGAAATGAATTGAGTCTGTGCAGAAACAGGAAGCAGCACAGGAAAAGATAACAGGTTTCAAAACAAACAAAGAGAAGTGGCAGCATGAGATTAATGACAAAGTTGTCAGTTTTATTATGTGCTGTATGTCATTTTAGGATTCCTTACAGACGACAGTTATGACTTTGCAAACTCGTGGGCAGTGAAGGGTGCGGGTCAAGCCTGCCGACGTGTTTCGACTCCAAGTCAGTCCTGCAACAGCTCAAAAGACACTTCAGAGGTATGTCACACACTCTCGCACACACACACACACATGCACACACACACACACATACTGTAACAGCTTGGTAAAAACATAACCTGCCTTTTCCTGAGTTGTTACCATGCATGGCTCCTCGGACTCAGTCTTATCTGCCCCATAGGCCAAGTGTATGCAAGCCACACTTAAAATGTTCATGGACTAAATGACTGGAGCAAGACATCAGGCAAAAACCCACTGAAAATATTTTGTGAAACACATTCAGCTTGAATACATAGCTCTGTATTCAATACAAAATACAATACTATTTATTTTAAAAGTTCATTCAGTTTGCTGTAGTTTGCATTAAAGCAGGGGTTATTCACCTTTTTGACCTAGGTGCCCAACATACAGAGGGAAATATTAACACTGAATTAGTCATCTTACTCTTAATTTTAATCTTATTCAAAAATCACACTTAACCTACTTACTTAGTAACCAGTAAGGGCAAAAATCTCCAAATTGAGCCCTGTTATAAACACAATTTTTAATCGCACAGTGATTACACAATCTCAAGGTTAATTTTTCAATTTCAATATTTCCGGACAAAAAGTGTGTGTGTGTGTGTGTGTGCGTGCGTGTGTGCGTGTGTGTGTGTGTGTGTGTGTGTGTGTGTGTGTGCGTGCGTGCGTGCGTGCGTGCGTGCGTGCGTGCGTGCGTGCGTGTGTGTGTGTGTGTGTGTGTGCGTGTGTGTGTGTGTTTGTACCCTTCTTGAGATATCAACACGGAAAAGTACCTTCTATATAAGGACCGGTGAACAAGTTAGGACCGAAATCATGGTCCCAATACGGAAAACCATTGCATCTAATAGAGAATGTCTCATTTGCACCCCTGGTGGTGAAATCTATCAAAATTAGGGCGGTCCCAAAAAGGAGGGATTTTTCTAATTGACTGTGTGTCGGTTTTAAAAGTGCTCCCCCTCTGGTCAACATATGTAAAAACAAGTGTGTGTAAAAAATTTGAAGGGCTCCCCCTCTGGCCAACATATGTAAAAAGTGTGTGTAAGAAATTGAAATGCGTCCCCCTTCGGTCAAAATGAATAAAAATAAATAAATAGATACCCTATTTCCTTGAATTGCCGCAGGGCATATAGTATGCGCCTGCCTTGATTACTGCCGGGTCAAACTCGCTTCGCAAAATAATTAGCGCAAGCTTAGTATTACCGCCGGGTCAAACTCGTGACATCACGAGTGACACGTACTTTCCCTGTCATCATTTTCAAAATGGAGGAGGCTGATTTCAATACCGGTAACTTGAAATCGCATAAAGGGAATAATATTAAGAGCTATTCAGTAGGATTTAAGGTCCAAGCTATTGAATATGCTAAAATGAACAGTAAGCAGCTATGTATAATATACCATAGCTGCGTGTGTCAAATATGAGTCATTAAATGACTCCCACCTCCTGGTGGTAGAGGGCGCTAGTAATCCTTCTTGCGACTACTCGGCTGCAGAAGAAGTGACAATGAGTGACGTGATATGTGCTGGGACGGATATGACACGGGGGGTGCACGACGGACCTTTTAGGATGTAAGACTCCTGGCTATGTAAACAACCGGGCTTAAATAAAGCATGTTCCAGTCCAAAATACCCATTGTATTATTTATACAATAACACTTCCTGGTGGCAGTGATGGGATAAAGAGATCACCCACGGAGCAGAACGGGAGGGGGAGGGTAATTCTGTCGTCGCCCGCACTTGAGGAGCCAAGCTAACTGATAGCAGCGGTCTGATAACAGTTTTCTAAACTGGACTTTCAATCGAAGGAGGAGGTAATAAAGGAAGATCTCCATCGAGACAGTGGGACTTTTAAAACTGAAGAAAGATAAGGAAGACTTCTATAAACAAGTTATCGATGCTTTGATCAGAAGAAGCTGGCATGGACTTCATTTATAGGTAAAGGTAAGATCATAATAACGTTTTTTATTAAATGTGCTTTTCATGATGGTATCCTTACATCACACTCAAATTATTACTAAATGCCTTTGGTAAGTGCCGGAGTGAGAAGAGGTTTTAAAATATTTAGCGCATGCTTACCTTTACCGCATGCCTTTGGTAAGCGCAGGAGTGAGAAGTGGTTTTAAATTAATTAGCGCCCCGGCGGCAATTCAAGGATATACGGTATGTACGGTATATAGAGACATACTGTAATAAGGTGAGGTAAATAATGAAAATTAAAAAACAATTACAAACAAAACATTCAACAAAAAACAAAAAGCTTACCTTTTTTATATTTGCATAGTATGTACAAACCCCGTTTCCATATGAGTTGGGAAATTGTGTTAGATGTAAATATAAACGGAATACAATGATTTGCAAATCCTTTTCAACCCATATTCATTTGAATGCACTACAAAGACAAGATATTTGATGTTTAAACTCATAAACTTATTTTTTTTTTTGCAAATAATAATTAACTTAGAATTTCATGGCTGCAACATGTGCCAAAGTAGTTGGGAAAGGGCATGTTCACCACTGTGTTTCATCACCTTTTCTTTTAACGATACTCAATAAATGTTTGGGAACTGAGGAGACACATTTTTGAAGCTTTTCAGGTGGAGTTCTTTCCCATTCTTGTTTTATGTACAGCTTAAGTTGTTCAACAGTCCGGGGTCTCCGCTGTCGTATTTAAGGCTTCATAATGTGCCACACATTTTCAATGGTAGACAGGTCAGAACTACAGGCAAGCCAGTCTAGTACCCGCACTCTTTTACTATGAAGCCACGCTGTTGTAACAAGTGACTTGGCATTGTCTTGCTGAAATAAGCAGGGCCGTCCATGATAACGTTGCTTGGATGGCAACATTTGTTGCTCCAAAACCTGTATGGACCTTTCAGCATTAATGGGGCCTTCACTGATGTGTAAGTTACCCATGCCTTGAGCACTAATGCACCCCCATACCATCACAGATGCTGGCTTTTCAACTTTGTACCTAGAACAGTCCTGATGGTTATTTTCCTCTCTGGTCAGCGAAGCCGGCGGCGTTTCTGGGTGTCGTTGATAAATGGTTTTGGCTTTGCATAGTAGTTTTAACTTGCACTTACAGATGTAGCGACAAACTGCAGTTACTGACAGTGGTTTTCTGAAGTGTTCCTGAGCCCATGTGGTGATATCTTTTACACACTGATGTCGCTTTTTGATGCAGTACCGCCTGAGGGAACGAAGGTCTGTTGTATCATCGCTTACGTGCAGTGATTTCTCCAGATTCTCTGAACCTTTTGATGGTATTACAGACCGTAGATGGTGAAATTCCTAAATTTCTTGCAATAGTCCGTTAAGAAATGTTGTTCTTAAACTGTTTGACAATTTGCTCACGCATTTGTTCACAAAGTGGTGACCGTTTCCCAATACTTGTTTCTGAATGACTGAGCATTTCACGGAAGCTGCTTTTATACCCAATCATGGCACCCACCTGTTCCCAATTAGCTTGCACACCTGTGGGATGTTCCAAATAAGTGTTTGATGAGCATTCCTCAACTTTATCAGTATTTATTGCCATCTTTCCCAACTTCTTTGTCACGTGTTGCTGGCATTAAATTCTAAAGTTAATGATTATTTGCACAAGAAAAAAGTGTTTATCAGTTTGAACATCAAATATGTTCTCTTTGTAGCATATTCAACTGAATATGGGTTGAACATTTTTTGCAAATCATTGTATTCCGTTTATATTTACATCCAACACAATTTCCCAACTCATATGGAAACGGGGTTTGTATATATTATTAATGCTGGAGATATAAATCTTTATATATCTAGAAAGGGTGGTCCTAAAGAGGTATGCATTTTTCGGAGGTCTCAAGACGGTAACAAATACAAGAATTTGCTTGTGTGCGTGTGTGTGTGTGAGTGTGTGTGTGTGTGTGTGTGTGTGTGTGTGTGTGTGTGTGTGTGTGTGTGTGTGTGTGTGTGTGTGTGTGTGTGTGTGTGTGTGTGTGTGTGTGTGTGTGTGTGTGTGTGACACTGCAGTAGGTCATTCAACCTGACACTCCCAAAAAAAAATGCATCACAGTGTATCGAAATCTTTTTATTGCTTATTCAATATTTATTATATGGGAAATAACAAATTGCATATGTTTTCTCATAATAAAACAGTTAAATTTTTGATATTTTTTCTACAAGTTGATATGAAATTGGAGCAAAAAAGAAAACAAATAATTATTATAAATATTAAGGTTGAAAAAGACATTGATTTTCAAATGACTCGCGATTCTTATTTGTAACGATTCTTAATCGATTAAAAAAATCGATTTAGTGATTTTATTTATTTATTTTTTCATTTGTCCTGTCTAGTCACTCAGGCAAATCATACAAACCCCGTTTCCATATGAGTTGAGATATTGTGTTAGATGTAAATATAAACGGAATGCAATGATTTGAAAAATTATTTTCAACCCAAATTCAATTGAATACACTACAAAGACAACATATTTGATGTTCAAACTGGTAAACACTTTTTTTTTTTTTTTGCAAAAAATCATTAACTTTAGGATTTGATGCCAGCAACACTTAACAAATAAGTTGGGAAAGGTGGCAATAAATACTGATAAAGTTTAGGAATGCTCATCAAACACTTATTTGGAACATCTAATAGGTGTGGAGGCTAATTGGGAACAGGTGGGTGCCATGATTGGGTATAAAAACAGCTTTCCGAAAAATGCTCAGTCTTTCACAAGAAAGGATGGGGCGAGGTACACCCCTTTGTCCACAACTGCGTGAGCAAATAGTCAAACAGTTTAAGAACAACGTTTTGTCAAAGTGCAATTGCAATAAATTTAGGGATTTCAACATCTACGGTCCATAGTATCATCAAAAGGTTCAGAGAATCTGGAGAAATCACTCCACATAAGCGGCATGGCAGGAAACCAACATTGAATAACCGTGTCCTTCGATCCCTCAGACGGCACTTTACCGACATCAATCTGTAAAGGATATCACCACATGGGCTCAGGAAAACTTCAGAAAACCACTGTCACTATGTACAGTTGGTCGCCACATCTGTAAGTGCAAGTTAAAGCTCTACTATGCAAAGCGAAAGCCATTTATCAACAACATCCAGATTTTCACCCAGACAACAATATTGAAGCCGTGCTATGATGGCAATGCCTTTAACGTCCTCTCGACCATGTCAGAGTGTTAGTTTTAATACTATGTTGTCTGAGTGCCGGCCAACCATGTCTTGTGTGCGGCTGCTGACTCAACGCACAAGCGACTGCAAGGCATAGTTGTTCAACAGCCATACAGGTTACACTGAGGGTTGTGATATAAACAACTTTAGCACTCTTGCTAATATGCGCCACACTGTGAACCCACATCAAACAAGAATGACAAACACATTTCGGGAGAACATCTGCACTGTAACACATTATAAACGCAACATAACAAATACCCAGAATCCCATGCAATCCTGACTGTTCTGGACTCGATTATACACCCCCACTAACCCCCCCCCCCCACCCCCCACCCCTCCGTGTATCGGTTAAGGTGGGCGGGGTGTATAATGGAGCCCGTAATAGTCAGGGACGCATGGGATTCTGGGTATTTGTTATATTGCGTTTATATTGTGTTACAGTGCAGATGTTCTCCCAAAATGTGTTTGTCATTCTTGTTTGGTGTGGGTTCACAGTGTGGCGCATATTAGTAAGAGTGTAAAGTTGTTTATATCACAACCCTCAGTGTAACCTGTATGGCTGTTGAGTAAGTATGCATTGCATTCGCTTGTGTGTGTCTGCAGAAGCCACATACAACGTGCGAATGGTCTGGTAAGCTTTTTGTTACGGTTGTGTAGGGCGCTAAACGCGTTGTCATCATAGCACACCCTTGTTACTATTATTTGGGTGAAAATCAGCAGACAGTCGAAAGAAAGGTTGCTCTGAAACTAGGTGGTCTCCCGGATGTTGTCAAGCGGCAATCAAATAATATTCGCAACAATATTACATTTTCATATTTAGGTGCGGGCAGTGTGTCTGAGACCCCTGGTTAATACATAGCACAAAGCAGAACAAAATGTTGTACGCTGTGTTAATTTGTTTTAAATTTCAGAAGAGTCTTGTGGCTCCCATAGTTTTCTTTATTTTCTGAAACGGATCAAAATGGCTCTTTGAGTGGTAAAGGTTGGCCACACCTGCTGTAGATGATGGTACATATGTACGAAATAAATCACATGATGTTAGTACATCAATCGAGGAAAATGATCAAACTACATACATGGCATACTGTAATTTGATTATGATATTTTTTCATCTTGATAGATTGAAAATGAACACTATTGAGTTGACTGATGAACATTATCACATCATTCATTCAGAAAATATAAATAACAACAAATAAATATAGAATACTATTTATAAATGGTTGATTTATACAGGCTAGTAAGGTAAAGTGTTGTACCTATAGAATACTATTAACCGCAACATGTAAGTGTAAAAAACAACAACATTATGATTTGTACATTTTCAGAATGTGTTTTTTCTATTTTTAAACACAGAAAACAATCTGAAATATAAAATCTTTATTTTTAAGTTATCGTGCAGGGATTTTACCAGTCCGGTCCACTTGGGAGTAGATTTTTCTCCATGTGGCCCCCGATCTAAAATGAGTTTGACACCCCTGATGTAGATAATCATATCTACTGTACATATTTACTTAAGACAAGATAAGTGTTGGTTACTACTCTTGTTCCCTTATTTGTATTAGACTTTATTAAATGTTTGAGTAGAATTTTATTCAACAAAAACGGGTTTCTTGTAAGTAATATAAAAATCTATCAGAACCGGTTATCTATTTTATGGAGGAATGTAGTTATTCATATAATTAGCACCCAATGTTATTAAAAAATAATATTTTGAATCAAGAATCATTTTTTATTAAAAAAAATGTATATACAGTGGGGCAAAAAAGTATTTAGTCAGCCACCGATGGTGCAAGTTCTCTCACTTAAAATGATGACAGAGGTCTGTAATTCTCATCATAGGTACACTTCAACTGTGAGAGACAGAATGTGAAAAAAAAATCCAGGAATTCACATTGTATGAATTTTAAAGAATTATTTGTAAATTATGGTGGAAAATAAGTATTTGGTCAACTATTCAAAGCTCTCACTGATGGGAGGAGGTTTTGGCTCAAAATCTCACGATATGTGGCCCCATTCATTCTTTCCTTAACATGGATGAATCGTCCTGTCCCCTTAGCAGAAAAACAGCCCCAAAGCATGATGTTTCCACTCCCATGCTTCACAGTAGGTGTGGTGTTCTTGGGATGCAACTCAGTATTCTTCTTCCTCCAAACACGACGAGTTGAGTTTATACAAAACAGTTCTATTTTGATTTCATCTGAACACATGACATTCTCCCAATCCTCTACTTTATCCTCTACTGTCATCATTTTAAGTGGAAGAACTTGCACAATTGGTGGCTGACTAAATACTTTTTTGCCCCACTTTATATATATATCTATATATATATAGATATATATATATAGATATATATCTATATCTATAGATCTATATATATATATATATATATATATATATATATATAGATCTATAGATATAGATATATATATATAGATATATAGATATAGATATATATCTATATATATAGATCTATATATATAGATATATATCTATATATATATATAGATCTATATATATATCTATATATATATATAGATCTATATATATATTTATATATATATAAATTCAGGAGAGAAAAAAAATTTTAGGCCTTTTTTGTTCTGTCTTTCACATGAGGTTTTTTAATCAAACTGTACACCAACGGTTTTAATGCACACTAGTTACTGGACAAAACACTGTCCTGTAACCTTTCTACAGAAGGTAAATATAAAGTTCTTTGGAAGTATATTCAAAGTTAAATATTTTTCAGAAAAAAATATTACATTTCATGGTGAATTACCTAAAAAAATATGAGTATTGGCTGATAAATCACTTAGGCTTCCTTGTCAGAAACAAGAGAAGTTAATTTCATCACACCTTTGTGTCTTTTTGTAGATTCTGTCCAGCTGCAGCGTGTTGCAAACATCTTCTGTGTTCCTGCACTGCGCCCACTTGGTGTCCCCCGAGGTGTTCCTGTCTCTGTGCCAGGAGGAGGTGTGCCGCTGTGACCAGGCGGACAGCGAAGACTGCTACTGTCCAATCCTTCTGGAGTACGCCCGCACGTGTCACGCTCACGGGATGCTTTTAAGAGGATGGCAGCAAGAGAGTCAATGCTGTAAGTGCAGGAGTCACGAAATGTTGTCACGTGAGGTGGTATGATAAACGTGCAGCTACTGTGTGTGTTTTCAGTCCCTAAATGTCCGGTTGGAATGCACTATAGTGAATGCACTAAGTCTTGCTCCACAACCTGCCATAGTCTCAACATCCAGGAGGTCTGCAAAGAAGAGTGTGTGGATGGCTGCACATGTCCTGGTAACTGCTACCTTGAACTCGTTGTCTCCCCCACATGTTGTAGTTAGTGTACCGCACTGTGACTCTGTGTGCTTTACAGTGGGTAAAGTTTTGGATGGGAACCGCTGTGTGGAGGTGTCTCAGTGTTCTTGTGTGCATACGGGGCGACACTTCCCTCCGGGATCCACCATCTCCCAGGACTGCAACACATGGTCAGTGGTCCACACGGACCGAATCGTCAAAAAACGACCCTCTTCACTCATGTGGTTTCTTTCCATAGTGTGTGCCGACATGGTTCATGGGAATGCACTAACGAAGGCTGCCCCGGTGAGACATCCGTAATGTAGATCCGGTCTAAGAACTGTGTGTTCATTAGGGCTGTCTTCAAATAGTCGGAGATTCGACTCGAAGGAGTCTGATTCAACTGTCAACCTCGTAGTCGAGTCGTACATTAAAATAATCCTCCACCCTCCATGCTGTAATAAAGTCAAAAGTTAAAGTACCAATGATAGTCACACACACTAGGGTTGGAATTGGGGGCAAAATCACCAAAATGATTCCCGGGCGCGGCCACCTCTGCTGCCCACTGCTCACCTCACCTCACAGGGGGTGATCAAGGGTGATGGGTCAAATGCAGAGAATAATTTCGCCACACCTCGTGTGTGTGTGACTATCATTGACACTTAAACTTTAACTTTTTTGTTAACAAGTTAATGATGTTTAATGATAATACAAGCATGTTTAACAAATATAGACTCCTTTCTTTCATAAAGACAAGAATATAAGTTGGTGTATTTGATTCTGATGACTTGCATTGATTGGAATCAGACAGTGGGGCTGATAACGTCCGCATTTTCAAATGGAGGAGAAAAAAAGTCCTCCTCTCTGTCCAATACCACATGAAAGTGGTTGGATTTGGCATCTCATTTGTCCAACTTGCATATGAGACTAGCATATATGTGTGTGGCCCTTTAATGTGTGACACCAGGTGAGTGACGTCAGTGAATGTGTGGATGAGCGAGGAGAGGGAGCGGTCGCTGAGGGCGGGGGAGAAATACATTGGCATCAAACTCCGTAGCTTGCTAGCTTGTGCACGCTAGCGTTCTGAGACTCTTATTTTGTTAGCACAGGGAGGATGAAGCAGGTCTTTTATGGTGAAGACAGGAACTGTGCAGTCGGTCTTTAGAGTTTTGACAGCAGGTACGGCCCAAGAGTGTGTTGAAATAAAAAGTGTTTCTCTCCGTCCGTCATGTCAGTGATTTTTTTCGTAATAATGAGCTCGCAGCAGTCAGCGTCATCTCACAAGATCCTCGGGGGCTGAGAATGTCAAACAACTGACGAAAGCGAAGTCTTGGTGAAGATTGATGATTGCTCATTTTTTAATGCCTGGCTTGCGATTGACTGACACACAGTCCGCCATCGACCGGTAGCTCGCGATCGACGTAATGTCCACCCCTGATCTACAGTGTATAAATAGTCATGAATATAAAGAAAAGGCATTGAATGAGAAGGTGTGTCCAAACTTTTGGCCTTTACTGTATATTGGTAAGGGTCTGTGCTTTGCACATGAAAGCCATAATTACATATTATTCCAGCTGAGTGTAATTTTAATGAAGAGAAACACTGATGAATCGGTGCGCTTTATTGGACTGCACACATAGTTGACTTGTTCGAGACTTAAAAAAACAGGTGCTGATAAAAGACTTCCCTGCTGTGAGATGCTACACGGTGTTGGTGGTGTACAAATATGATAATAAAAATATATTTTTTTACTTCTTTATTTACTCCAATCAAAAGGAATATCAATAAAATCCTAACAATATAAATCCCAAGTCAGTATGCGCTACTACATATCATCACAATATGTCTGCTTTTCTTTAAAAAAAAAATCATACATTCGAGTCGTCGTCGACTTGCAAAATCGAACAAATCAGATTGGACTATAAAAATTCGTAGTCGAAGACAGCCCTAGTGTTCATCACAGTGGTTTCAGTTTACTGTGGTGTAGAACAGCACTGCATCGTAACAGGAGTTTTTTTTTCTCCTCCCAAGTAGATAATCATGTCTGTTTTTAAAATGTTTCTCGTGCACCCATGTGCCCTTTTTCTGCTCTTACAGGTGAGTGCCTGGTGGTGGGTCAGTCCCACTTCAAGTCCTTCGACAACAAGTTCTTCACCTTCACGGGCCTGTGTCAGTACCTGCTGGCCCGAGACTGCGCAGAGCAGGAGTTTTCTGTCATTATTGAAAATGTTCAGGTAACGGAGGCATTTCAATCACAAAAGACAACACGCAATATGTTTCAGTTTGTTCTTTCTCAGCCTCTAGTTAAAGTTAAGTTAAAGTACCAATGATTGTCACACACACACACTAGGTGTGGTGAAATTTGTCCTCTGCATTAGACACATCCCTTTGATCACCCCCTGGGAAGTGAGGGGAGCAGTGGGCAGCAACGGTGCCGCGCCCGGGAATCATTTATGGTGATTTAACCCCTAATTCCAACCCTTGATGCTGAGTGCCAAGCAGGGAGGCAATGGGTCCCATTTTTTTTATAATCTTTGGTATGACTCAGGCGGGGTTTGAACTCCCAACCTACCGATCTCAGGGCGGACACTCTAACCACTAGGCCACAATGCAGATCCAAATGATTTTTACTATACACCACATTATATAAACCTGTCAGACCAGCAAAATATGAAACCCAAGCACCGTCATACAATCTTTGGCAGAGTATTAACTCAGCATTTTTTTTGTCACTTTCTGTCTCTTTGAGGTATTTGACAGCTTTTTGTCGGACTGCTGGTGTTGTCTTTCAGTGTGCAGACGATCAGGATGCTGTGTGCACGCGCTCTTTGACCCTCAGCCTGCCTGCACTTGAGGACATGACAGTGAAGTTGAAGCACGGAGGAGTGGTTTCTGTCAACGGCATGGACATCCAGACCCCAATGCACCATGGTAAGCTATTCTGGTGGGTATCGTCTGCCTTTTGTCACCTAAAATGACTGGCATGCTGTACTCTGATGGAACAAAATACTTAGATCTGGCTAATACATATATTTTGGGGGAATAAAGGTAGTGGGAGAAGTCACAGATTCTTTAGTTCTGAGGCCGTCTAAATAAAGAGAGGTGACTAGAATTGAAAAATAACAATTCCATCAATCCATCCATTTTCTACCGCTTATTCCCTTTCGGGGTCGCAGGGGGCGCTGGCGCCTATCTCAGCTACAATCGGGCGGAAGGCGGGGTACACCCTGGACAAGTCGCCACCTCATCGCAGGGCCAATACAGATAGACAGACAACATTCACACTCACATTCACACACTAGGGCCAATTTAGTGTTGCCAATTAACCTATCCCCAGGTGCATGTCTTTGGAAGTGGGAGGAAGCCGGAGTACCCGGAGGGAACCCACGCATTCATGGGGAGAACATGCGAACTCCACACAGAAAGATCCTCAGCCTGGAATTGAACCCAGGACTGCAGGACCTTCGTATTGTGAGGCAGACGCACTAACCCCTCTTCCAACGTGAAGGCCAAAATAACAATTAATTTTATATAATAGAGCAGTGGTTTTCAAATGGGGGTACATGTACCTCTGGGGGTACTTGAAGGTATGCCAAGGGGTACGTGAGATTTTTTTTAAATATTCTAAAAATAGCAACAATTCAAAAATCTTTTATAAATATATTTATTGAATAATACTTCAACAAAATATGAATGTAAGTTCATAAACTGTGAGAACAAATGCAACAATGCAATATTCGGTGTTGACAGCTAGATTTTTTGTGGACATGTTCCATAAATATTGATGTTAAAGATTTCTTTTTTTGTGAAGAAATGTTTGGAATTAAGTTCATTACAATCCTCAAAGAGGGCACTTTAAGTTGATGATTACTTCTATGTGTAGAAATCTTTATTCATAATTGAATCACTTTTTTATTTTTCAACAAGTTTTTAGTTATTTTTATATCTTTTTTTCCAAATAGTTCAAGAAAGACCACTACAAATGAGCAATATTTTTGCACTTTTATACAATTTATTAAATCAGAAATTGATGACATAGTGCTGTATTTTACTTCTTTATCTCTTTTTTTCAACCAAAAATGCTTTGCTCTGATTAGGGGGTACTTCAATTTAAAAAAAATTCACAGGGGGTACATCACTGAAAAAAGGTTGAGAACCACTGTAATAGAGTAAGTACAAACAATAGCAATACCAGCGCAGGACAGACGTGTGAGCAGTCTAAAGTCCGGAGCAGTCTTTAATATAGTCGCCCTCCTCACATGCTTTTGTCCACTTTGCTGCGTCACCTTGGCGGGGATCGAAACTGAAAGTTAACTTGGTGTGTGGGCTGAACGCACACACATTCTTGTCTACTCTCATTCTCCGCACCTTGTACATCCTAACACCAATAAAACTAGAGAAAATAATATGTGTGTGTAGGCACATAGATACGAAACAGTGGGAGAGCATTGTTCTTGTCTCCTTCAAGCACTACCAAGACCAAAACTGTTAACTTCTAAGGCCATGTATATTTCTCAATGGTGGGAACAAAATTCTCCTTACAAGAGAGACCATAAAGCGGGGGTAGGGAACCTATGGCTCGCGAGCCAGATGTGGCTCTTTTGATGACTGCATCTGGCTCTCGGATGAATCTGAGCTGACATTGCTTAACACGATAAATAATGAATAATTCATGCATTTTTATGTTCAAGAAGTTGGTAAGAACTCATTTATTTATTATTGGTTAGGGTGGGGCTTGCCCTCCAGGGGGTTCTTCAGACCACCAAGCACTGACATGAGAGCCTGTTTCAGGGTTACAATATTGTTTTATTTTTCAATAAGTCTCTCAGTTGCTTTCCAGCAATTGTCTTTTTCTCTTTCGTCCTTGCTCGCGCTCTGGTTTCTAGCCCCAAGCCCGTCTCTCCTCCTGGCTGCTGCTTATAACATAGCGACAGGTGAGCAGATAAAACGGCCCAGGTGGGCCTTTTACGCACCTGTCGCTGATTTCGAGGCCGGTACTGGCAACACCCCGCTTCGCTGCAGGCCCGCAGGCCACGTCCCCTCCATAGTTAGCTTCAGAATAACAATGTTATTACAAAGAATAAGGGACCTCTCTAGAAATGTTGGTCTTTCTTAAAAATGCACGCGTTTTGTTGTTTTTCAGTGTTAAAAAAAATATTATATGGCTCTTACGGAAATACATTTGAAAATATTTGGCTTCTTGGCTCTCTAAGCCAAACAGGTTCCCGACGCCTGCCATAAAGTGTTAATGCTTTAAAAAATAAAAAAAAATCTCCACGAGTTAAAGAAATACACTGCAGTCGTTCATCCTTTTGTGTAGGGAATACAACCATGCCTTCCAACTTTTATATAACGCCATTAATATGTGGACCACCAGAATATAGTAGCAACATCCTTGGAAGGCTATATGTTTCATCCCCGAAAATTCAAATTATAAAAAAAAAAAAAAATACAAATAATTTTAAATAAATACAATGAAAGTTATTTTAAAAAACAATTAGAATGGTATGAATATATGATGAATTAATAACAATTAAAAACATTTCTAATTGCAATTTCCAGGTCGCTTGCATATCCAGAGATCTGTGCAGTCATCTGTTCTTCTCAAGTTTGGAAAGGACTTTCGCCTCGACTGGGACGGGAGGGGTCGTGTGCTTTTAAAAGTACATAAGTCCATCTTGGCATTTTTGGTTGTAATACATCATTGTATTAAAATTTCATCCATCTTTCCCAGCTGGGACCACAATGGGCGGGTCGGACTTGTGGCCTCTGCGGTAACTACAACGGTAACCAAGGAGATGACTTCTTGTCCGAGTCTGGACTGGTCGAGGCAGTCCCTCAGATGTTTGCTCAGTCCTGGAGGATCAACGGCAACTGCGAGTCCACACACAAACCCCAGGCTGATCCCTGTGCCATCAACCCCAAGAGAGGTGCATGCACACCCACGCTGACTCAGCAACACACGCTATATGACACACACTATATGACAATCGTATTCAACTGGCGGCCCGCGGGCCACATCTGACCCACCAAGTCTTTGAATTTGGCCCAAAGAACCACAACTCAAATAGGCTTGATGAAACCATTAAAGGGGAACATTATCACAATTTCAAAAGGGTTAAAAACAATAAAAATCAGTTCCCAGTGGCTTGTTGTATTTTTGGAAGTTTTTTTCAAAATTTTACCGGTCCCGGAATATCCCTAAAAAAAGCTTTAAAGTGCCTTTTTTTCGCTCTCTGCGAAGACACTGTTCATTTTCCTGTGACGTCATACAGTGTTGCCAATACAAACAAACAATGGCAAATAGCACAGCAAGATATAGCGACATTAGCTCGGATTCAGACTCGGATTTCAGCGGCTTAAGCGATTCAACAGATTACGCTTGTATTGAAACGGATGGTTGGAGTATGAAAGTATTGAAGAAGAAACTGAAGCTATTGAGCGAATAGCTATTGACGCTATTCATAGTTATAGCTGCGTTAGCATTGCCGGTAAAATGTGTGGACCAAACGATCAGGACTTTCGCATCTTGTGACACTGGAGCAACTTAAATCATTCGATTGGTAAGTGTTTTTTTTGCATTAAATGTGGGTGGAAGGAAACGTAATATTGTTGCAAATGCTTCTGCAGGTTATCCATACATATCTGTGCCATGTCTGCTTTAGCACCGCCGGTAAATAGCATGTTCGCATCGATTAGCGTAGCATGTTAGAATCGATTAGCTGGCAGTCACGCCGCGACCAAATATGTCTGATGAGCACATAAGTCAACGACATCAACTGTTAGTGTTGTTACACCCTTCGACAACACACCGACGAGGCATGATGTCTCCAAGGTTCCAAAAAATAGTCGATAAAACGGAAAATAACACAGCTGAGACCGGTTGTTTGCAATCTGTTGAAAATATAAATGACGGCTGTATTACCTTGGTGACGTCACGTTCTTACGTCATCGCCACAGAGCGATAAACAGAAAGGCGTTTAATTCGCCGAAATTCACCCATTTAGAGTTTGTATATCGGTTAAAAAAATATATGGTCTTTTTTCTGCACCATCAGGGTATATATTGACGCTTACATAGTTCTGGTGATAATGTTCCCCTTTAAAAATAGGGAAAATAGGGTTGCTCATATAAGAAGTACTCCCGCCACCCCACAGGGGTCAATAGATAAGCATATGTCTAACAATAAAGCAGCAGTGGGGTGAGTAGAAGAAGATGGCACTATCGACCCTGAAAAAAAATGGTGAAAATTGGACTTTAACCAGCGACTGGACAACATCATTTCATCCATCCGTTTCCTACCACTTATTCCTTTTTGGTGTCGCGGGGGGCGCTGGTGCCTATCTCAGCACAGTATGAATATTTTTTGGGCTGTTAAACTCTGGCGATCAAAGCTCTTTTAACACATTTAGCACTGAATGTGACCAACAGAGGGCGATAAAGCTGCACCTTAGGTTTAATTGTGTCGAGCCACACACGTGTGCATTGTTTGCTGTAGACTAAGGGTGTCAAACTCATTTTAGCTCAGGAGGCGCATGGAGGAAAATCTGTGCACATGCGGGCCCGGACTAATAAAATCATGGCTTTAAAATTTAAAAAATAAAGACAACTTCAGACTATTTTCTTTGTCTTACTTTGGCCAAAAATAGAACAAACACATGCTTAAAATATTACAATAAAAATATAGAAAAAAATACCGGCAGCGGTAAAGTTTAGATCCATGAAGGAAAGAAGAAAGTGAGTGAATGTTTATAACTGAATACATTTACATATGCATAAAATTGTGTTATCTTTTGTATAATTTTTAAAAATAAATTAAGTAACGTTTATGACAACCTTTTTCGAAAACACAATATAGAATGTGAGATGTAACAGGTTAATGCATACACCTATCATATGTTTTCAAAACGGTTACAAAAAAGTGGGACCCCCATTTTTAGGACTTGATGGGGTTCCTAGCGCCAACACTGATGGAGTATTGGTGCGTGTAAAACAGCAGCACGCGGTTGTGGCCTTCAGGTCGGTTCTAATACTAATCAAATATCATCCAAGGGGCCTTGACTTTGACACTGTAGATGTTTGATTTCTATATGAATGAATGTATTACACTAAACTTTACATATTATTTGTGTAAAATACACAATGATCATCATTTATGTAAAAATACACACTGGCCAATATTTATGTAAAATACACAATGGACATTATTCATGTAAAATACACAATTGACATTTTTTAATGTAAAATATACTATCAACGTTATACTTTTGTAATGTTTATTTTGTGTTTATATTTTCAGCCTTACAAACCTAAATAAAGTAAAAAGTGTAAATAAATCAAACTGAAAAAAGGAAAAAAAATCATATGACAGAGCATCAATCATCAACAAAACTTCTGGAGCTTCTGTTTCTTCATGCTGTTAACTATCTGTCGAGCTGCACACGCTGGAATCGAGTAGCGAGGGCAGAAATATTGATTTAGTGACAGTGCAGTGTGAAAGCCGATGTGTTTACTTTGTAATTAAGTAAATTAAGTCTCACAGGAGTATAACCTGTGGAGGCACTTTCTGACAAAACATTAAAGGCCTACTGAAATTAGATTTTCTTATTTAAACGGAGATAGCAGGTCCATTCTATGTGTCATACTTGATCATTTCGCGATATTGCCATATTTTTGCTGAAAGGATTTAGTAGAGAACATCCACAATAAAGTTCGCAACTTTCGGTGCTAAGAGAAAAGCTCTGCCTCTACTGGAAATCGCAGACGATGATGTCACATGTTGATGGCTCCTCACATATTCACATTGATTTTAATGGGAGCCTCCAACAAAAAGTGCTATTCGGACAGAGAAAACGACAACTTCCCCACTTTTACAAGGATAATTCTGGGAAATCCCTTATCTTTCTATTGTGTTGCTAGTGTTTTAGTGAGTTAACAGTACCTGATGGTCGGAGGTGTGTGTCCACGGGTGTCTTGACGCCAATGTCTCAGGGGAGTCGACGGCAGCTGTATGGACGGCACAAGCTCAGCTTTTCTCCGGTAAAAAGCGACTTTTTGACCACAATTTTCTCACCGAAAACTGCTAGTTGACATTCCATCATGATTCATATTCGCTTGACCTCTCTGATCCATAGTAAAGTTTAACCTCCAGGAATTTAAACAAGGAATCACCGTGTGTTTGTGTGACTAAAAGCTAAAGCTTCCCATCTCCATCTTTCTACTTTGACTTCTCCAATATGAATTGAACAAATTGCAAAATATTCAGCAACACAGATGTCCAAAATGCTGTGTAATCATGCGATTAAAGCAGATGACTTTTAGCTGTGTGTGTGCGCAGCGCTCATACTTCCTAAAAAACCGTGATGTCTTGCGTACACGTCATCATTACACAACGTTTTCAAGACGAAACTCCCGAGAAATTTAAAATTGCAATTTAGTAAACTAAAAAGGCCGTATTGGCATGTGTTGCAATGTTAATATTTCATCATTGATATATAAGCGACCGGAATGAGAATCAGCACCTCCAAGTCCGAGTCCATGGTTCTCGCCCGGAAAAGGGTGGAGTGCCATCTCCGGGTTGGGGAGGAGACCCTGCCCCAAGTGGAGGAGTTCAAGTACCTAGGAGTCTTGTTCACGAGTGGGGGAAGAGTGGATCGTGAGATCGACAGGCGGATCGGTGCGGCATCTTCAGTAATGCGGACGTTGTATCGATCCGTTGTGGTGAAGAAGGAGCTGAGCCGGAAGGCAAAGCTCTCAATTTACCGGTCGATCTACGTTCCCATCCTCACCTATGGTCATGAGCTTTGGGTCATGACCGAAAGGATAAGATCACGGGTACAAGCGGCCGAAATGAGTTTCCTCCGCCGGGTGGCGGGGCTCTCCCTTAGAGATAGGGTGAGAAGCTCTGCCATCCGGGAGGAGCTCAACGTAAAGCCGCTGCTCCTCCACATCGAGAGGAGCCAGATGAGGTGGTTCGGGCATCTGGTCAGGATGCCACCCGAACGCCTCCCTAGGGATGTGTTTAGGGCACGTCCAGCTGGTAGGAGGCCACGGGGAAGACCCAGGACACGTTGGAAAGACTATGTCTCCCGGCTGGCCTGGGAACGCCTCGGGATCCCCCGGGAAGAGCTAGACGAAGTGGCTGGAGATAGGGAAGTCTGGGCTTCCCTGCTTAGGCTGCTGCCCCCGCGACCCGACCTCGGATAAGCGGAAGATGATGGATGGATGGATGGATGGATATATAAACTATCAGACTGCGTGGTGGGTAGTAGTGGGTTTCAGTAGGCCTTTAAAACTTCCATGTATGGCCCCTGTGCCCTTGGGCTCTTGAAACATCGGTCCTTTTCATTATGTAGTTAAAAATCCCTGCTAAATGACTAACCTCCGTGCTGCTCTGACCTTTTTTTAGTGCGTTTTGCAGAAGAAGGGTGCTCAATGATAATGTCAGACGTGTTCAGCCCATGCCACTTCCTGGTCAACCCGGCTTCATTCCAGCGGTTCTGTCGTTACGATGTGTGCTCATGTGTGGACGGTGAGGAGGGTCTGTGCTCCGCTCTGGCTTCCTATGCAGCCGCATGCGCCGCCAAAGGGGTGCTGCTCCGCTGGCGTTCTCCATCACTCTGTGGTAACCCTCCCATTTAATCGAGCAACTTCAATTGGAAAAAAAACACTACACACCGATTTCAATTCCTCAGAAATGCGGTGTACCAGAGACCAGGTGTACGAGGTCTGTGGAAGTCTGTGTGACCGCACATGCCGATCGCTGTCTGGAACTGAGGCCGGCTGTGGAGGGGAGAGGGTGTGCGAGGAGGGTTGTTTCTGCCCCGCTGGGAAGTACCTCAGCGACTCTGGAGAGTGTGTGACGGCGGATAAGTGCACCTGCTTGCATGACGGACAGCTGTACCAGCCCAATGACGTCTACGCTGATCAAAGCAGCATCTGGTTGGTGGTCATACTTGCGAACAAACGCGCTGCCCACAATGTTATCTAATTAGATCCAATAGTGAGAGATGTATTGAAGGAAATCATATAGAAGCATAATCAGATGACAAACATATTAGAAGCAGCTCTCTGAGTTTTGCAGTGTGGGTCTGCATCACTACAACCACAAAAACAGACATATAACGTATTTCCTTTAATAGCCACTGGGCATGTAATATGTGCCTGCCTTGAATTACTGCCGGCTCAAACTCGCCCCCCAAATTTATTAGCGCATGCTTACTTTTACCGCCAGGTCAAAGTCGTGACGTCACGAGTGATGCTTCCCCTGTCGTCATTTCCAAAATGGCGGAGGAGTAAACCAGGGGTCTTGTTCCACAGCCATACAGATCACACTGATGGTTGTGATATAAAACAACTTGTCTTTAACACTCTTACTAATATGTGCCACACTCTGTGAACCCACACCAAATACATTTCTGGAGAACATTGGCTCTGTAACACATTATAAACGCAACATAAGAATTACCCAGAATTGCAACGCATCCATGACTCTTGGCTATATTATACACCCCACTAGCACCAAACCCTCTCCGTGCGTCGGTTGAGGTGGGCGGGGTTGGGGGCGGGTGTATAATATAGCCAAGAGTCATGGATGCAATGGAATTCTGGGTAATTCTTATGTTGCGTTTATTATGTGTTACAAAGCCAATGTTCTCCAGATGTGTTACAAAAGCCAATGTTCTCCAGAACATGTGTGGGTTCACAGAGTGTGGTGCATATTAGTAAGAGTGTTAAAGTTGTTTATATCACAACCATCAGTGTAAAAGGTATGGCTGTTGACTAAGTTTGCATTGCAATCTCTTACGAGAATCAGCGATATGCATGCGTCCGACCGACACGCAGGTAGCATGGTGTGGGACAGTGGTCCCCAACCACCGGGCAGCAGCTGCAGAAGAATTATTTATTTTGTATTTAAATTTTTACTATCACACTAATTTTTTACTGCATGCCATTGGTAAGCGCAGGGGTGAGAAGCGGTTTTAATACTATTAGTGCCTGCTTACTTTTAGCGCATGCCTTGAATAAGCGCAGGAGTGAGAAGAGGTTTTAAGTTAATTAGTCCCCCGGTGGCTATTCAAGGATATACGATATTATTCAATTGAGGTTTTTTTCAGTACGGCTCTTGTATTGGATCTACTTAGATTGTACCTATAATGTGGTGTCTGGTGAGTTTATGGTACATGCAGTATACACACATCTACTTCCTATCATACGGTGCATCTGGAAAATATTCACTTTTTCCACATTTTGTGATATTACAGCCTTATTCTAGAATGGAATACATAAATTTTTGTCCTCAAAAATCTACAAACAATACCCCATAATGACACTGTTTTTTTTATTTATTTAGCAAATGTATTAAAAATAACCAAACAAAAATTTTCCCTAGTACGTAAGTATTCACAGTCTTTATTCAATACTTTGTTAATGCACCTTTGGCAGCAGTTACAGCATCAAGTCTTTTTGAATAAGATGCCACAAGCTTGGCATACCTATCTTTGGGCAGTTTCGCCCATTCGTCTTTGCAGCACCTCTCAAGCTCCATCATGTTTTTCATCCAGGATGTCTCTGTACATTTCTGCATTCATCTTAGTCTAGTCAGGGAGGTGACCAAGAACCCAGTGTTCACGCTGTCAGAGCTACAACATTCCCCTGTGGAGAGAGGAGAACTTTCCAGAAGGACAACCATCCATGCAGCAATCCACCAATCAGGCCTTTGTGGTAGAGCAGCCAGACAGAAGCCACTTCTTAGGCTATGTCTACACTAAGCCGGATTATCCCTTAAACAAATATTTATTTAGCATAAGCCCAGTTTCGGCCACACTAAATCATCGTTTAAGGTCCCCCTCCTTGAGTAAATTTTTACACGGGTAAGTGTGCAGGGTAGAAAATGAAATAAAATAAATAAATAAATATTCAGTCTAAGCCTGGGCTCCAGGAGAGGGCGTATGGACTGAGGCCAAGGGAAGAAAAAAATGCATAGCCATAGCACACATAAGCATGTGTGTAAGAGGGAAACATCAAAAAACACAAAGGATATTAAAGGCCTACTGAAATGAGATGTTCTTATTTAAACGGGGATAGCAGGTCCATTCTATGTGTCATACTTGACCATTTCGCGATATTGCCATATTTTTGCTGAAAGGATTTAGTAGAGAACATCCACGATAAAGTTTGCAACAGGAGAAAAGCCCTGCCTCTACCGGAAGTCGCAGAAGATGACGTCACATGCTAATGGCTCCTCACATATTCACATTGATTTTAATGGTAGCCTCCAACCAAAACAGCTATTCGGACCGAGAAAACGACAATTTCCCCATTAATTTGAGCGAGGATGAAAGATTCGTGTTTGAGGATATTGGTAGCGACGGACTAGAAAAAAAAAAAAAAAACGCGATTGCAATCGCGTTGCATTGAGACAGATTCAAATGTTTTTAGAGACATTTACTAGGATAATTCTGGGAAATCCCTTATCTTTCTATTGTGTTGGTAGTGTTTTAGTGAATTTAACAGTACCTGATAGTCGGAAGTGTACGTCCACGGCCGGGTGTTGACGCGCAGTGTCTCGGGGAAGTCGACGGCAGCTGTACGGGAGGCGCAAGCTCAGCTGATATCCGGTTAGTGGCGAATTTTTAACCACAATTTTCTCACCGAAACCTGCTGGTTGACAAGTGGTCGGGATCCATGTCCGCTGTGATCCATAGTAAAGTTTCAACTCCGTCAATTTTAAACAAGGAATCACCATGTGTTTGTGTGGTTAAAGGCTAAAGCTTCCCAACTCCATCTTTCTACTTTGACTTTTCCAATATTAATTGAACAAATTGCAAAAGATTCAGCAATACAGATCTCCAAAATACTGTGTAATTATGCCGTTAAAGCAGACGACTTTTAGCTGTGTGTGTGTGCAGCGCTCATATTCATAACAGCCCGTGACGTCACGCATATACGTCATCATTACGCGACGTTTTCAAGAAAAAAGTCCCGGGAAATTTAAAATTGCAATTTAGTAAACTAAAAGGCCATATTGGCATGTGTTGCAATGTTAATATTTCATCATTAATATATATAAACTATCAGACTGCGTGGTGGGTAGTAGTGGGTTTCAGTAGGCCTTTAAATACCTTAAAAGAGCAGCGTTGATGCAACCAGCCATTTCTACATACAGCTAGAAAAGTTAAATAAATAAAAAAACTTATACACTGAAGTGGCTTCTGCAGTGTTTCACACCATCGTCTGCTGGGGTGGAGGTAGCATGCCCAGAGACAGGAGCAGACCCAACAAAGCAACCAGTAGAGCCAACTCCGACCTAGGCCTCTCACCAACTCCCGGCCAGTGTACAGTCTGCATGGATGAGCGACGATGCGTCTAAGGAGACCGAGGTGTCCGAATAATGCTCATTCAGCCAAGACATTGAAGCTTGTCCATGCTGGCGCTCAACGCTAGCTCTGCAGCCCTGTCTCTTCATCCGCATCCCCTCCAGTCTCTCCGAATGGACTGTGGTGTGGCAGAGACCCAGCAGCTGGTCTCCATGGCCAAACGGCTCCCAGGAGGCAGATCCAGAAGTTCACAAAAAAGCACAACAGAAATCTCAAAAGTGCCACCCCTTGTCACACAGTCCCAAAGGGTCCCGAATCAAAAGGCAAAAAACAAAAACCACATGAAAACAAGAGGGAAAGAGGGAATTGATTGGCTGCATTCTTGCCAACATGACAATGATTGACAGCATGCAGCAGCTGACCAATCAGCAGTCAGATGCCAGATAAGACCGGGATATCCTGCACGCGGCAACATAAATCTTAAAAAATCCAAACAAAAGGAGTCCAATGCTCCACTCAAAAGTGGTCATGTTGTCGACTAAGACTAGGCAGGAATAAGAATGCAAATTGCAGCAAAAGTGTTCCTGGTGGTGCAATGGCTTAAATATTGGTCTTTTGTCCCAGTTGACATGCTTCAAGTCCCACCCAGGGAATACAAGGTAAACATTAAACTAAAGTCAAGTCAAGTAAATTTTATTTATATAGTACGTTTACAACAACTTTTAAATTGAACCAAAATGCTTTACAGGTTAAAAAAAAGCATAGAGCAACAGAAACAGAAAACAAAAATAAACATAAACAATGTTTATAAAATCATAATGCAATCTTGAAAAACCAAGGTAATGTCCATCCATCCATCCATTTTCTACCGCTTGTACCTATTGGGGTTGCGGAGGGTGCTGGAGCCTATCTCAGCTGCATTCGGGCGGGTGGCGGTGTACACCCTGGACAAGTCTCCACCTCATCGCACGGCCAACACAGATAGACAGACAACATTCACACTCACATTCACCCACTAGGGCCAATTTAGTGTTGCCAATCAACCTGTCCCCAGGTGCATGTCTTTGGAAGTGGGAGGAAGCCGGAGTACCCGGAGGGAACCCACGCAGTCACGGGGAGAACATGCAAACTCCACACAGAAAGATCCCGAGCCCGGTATTGAACTCAGGACTACTCAGGACCTTCGTATTGTGAGGCACCGTGCGTTACGTTACATTAAGTAACGTTATTTATTTAATTTGGCTAATTTAATTGTTTTGTACTAGAAATACATTATTGAATTATTTCAGTTTCCCATTTATCAATCAATCAATCAATAAATCTTTATTTGTATAGCCCTAGATCACAAGTAACTCAAATGGCTGCACAAGCCACAACGACATCCGCGGTACAGAGCCCACATAAGGGCAAGGAAAAACTCACCCCAGTGGGACGTCGATGTGAATGACAATGAGAAACCTTGGAGAGGACCGCATATGTGGGCTCCTCTAAGGGAGACCGAAAGCAATATACATCGAGTGGGTCTAACATAATATTGTGAAAGTCCAGTCCATAGTGGATCTAACATAATAGTGCGAGTCCAGTCCATAGTGGAGCCAATAGGAGGCCATCCCAAGCGAAGACGGGTCAGCAGCACAGAGATCTCCCCAACCTATGCACAGGCGAGCGGTCCACCCTGGGTCCTGACTATGGACAGCCCCAGTGAAAAGAAAAGAAACGGCAGATCAACTGGTCTAAAAAAGGGGTCTATTTAAATGTTCGAGTATACAAATGATTCCTTCAAACCACACCCCTTTCAAGCCAGGCCCCCTTAATGCAAGCCAGTTGTGTGTCCCCCCATTCTAAAACCCCCTCTCAGGAATAAGCCTCGATCATGTACACTACTTGGACATTGAAGTGCAACCTACACAAATGACTGTAGTACATTACAGTATACATACACAGCATTTTCATTTCTATTTTGTGCTGACTGTATTTTCATGTTCATGTTACAAATTATGGGTCCTTGTCTACTGTATAAAAAAAAGTGTTAAGCCCTTTCCATGTTTGTATTTATCATGCAGCTCCTGTGAGAGCGGATCCATGCGTTGCAGCTCCCACAAAACAAGCACTTCATTGTCTGACCTTTTCTACGATGATGACCTGGCACCATCCAGAGGTGAGATCTTTTAAAAGGGATCTACATTTACCGCCAACAATATTCCATTTACATGACCTGAATGTTAACTAAGTATTTGTGATATTGTTATTACAAGCTCTACCGCAGACAAACTATTTTTAGCGGCGCAAGAGAACTGACAAGCTTGTGCTGCTATATTGACATAATGAGCTTCTGAGCTCGTGAAAGTTTATTCTAGCTCATAAATAATGCCTTTTACCTTGATAGTAGAAGGATGAGGACATAATCCAACAAGTCAGCCAATTTAGACCCAGAAATGGTGAGAGACTCAAAAAGATGTTTGGTTCTAGCCCACGTTTTTCATCGCAAGGGTTGAGTCATTCTTCATCTAAATGGGAATATACCAATATCCTATCAGTCGTCATCCTAGTGACAGCTGACATTATACAGTAAGTAATGTTTAATAATGCGTCTGGACCGCATTTATTCACTAGAGTGCATAAAAAAACATATTTGTGCTTGTCATTCATAAGGATTGTAAGTGATGCAAAATTCCCCAAAGTACAGTCGTCCTTTCCCCTTTTTGACCCCAGGGTCTGTTTTTTTTCACTACAGAGGAGCCCAGGGCCCACTCAAATATTAACACTAAATCAATAATCTTACGCTTTATTATAATCATATTCAGTAATTATATCAAACCTAGTTGCAGTTTCACAGGATAAACTGTCAAGTGATATAAAAGCTTGTGTTAATTGCATAGAACTTTTATAAAGGCTTAGGTTAGGCTGATTACAAAAATAAATACTAGTCAAATTAATACAAAATAAGACACTCATAAATAGTGATGAAAAATACATTTATATACGATTACGCATTGCTAAATTAAAAATATTTTTATGAAAGAGTTTGTGTAATAATTATAATATATATGTGTCCTGAATAAACCTTCACTAAAATTAAAGTACAAATAACGGCCAGCAGACAATAGCGTGAAACGCTGCACCATTTTTGCTCATTGTTTGGTTTTTCGTTGTGTTTTACTTTTGTAAGTGTATGTAGGAATAACGCCGGTGAAGGGGCAGCTCTTTGCATTTGGTTTTTTGTTGTGTTTTACTTTTGTAGCTGTATGTAGGAATAGCTTCGCTGAATCGGCAGCTTGATGCATCAGCCCTGTGCTCTTTTAATGCCTATTAAAAGAGTTTTAGGCGATCTCCTTAATGATTTGTCAAAGGTCACTCACGTGATTACAGGGCGCCATGACTGCTACCAACT
>NC_084613.1:25757979-25762979 GCF_033978795.1 Nerophis ophidion
CATTTCTTTTCCCTTTACGCGGACGAATCATGAGTTTATTTTCTCCGTTGATGTTTCACGACTTCTCTCCTTGTTTGCAGTGTGTGTGAAAACAGGAAGTGGCACTGCACAAAGAAGTTTTGTGATGGTACATGTCGCACCGTGGGGGAGAGGCATTACATCACCTTCGACGGCCAGAAGTACACGTTCCCTGGACTCTGTCAGTATGTCCTGGTCCAGGTGAGCGACTATATACAAATACTGTATAAGGTGCACTTAAAATCCTTTCACTTTCTCAAAACTCGATAGTGCGCCTTACAACCCGGTGCGCCTAATGTTTGGAATCATTTTAGTTGTGCTTACCGACCTCGAAGCTATTTTATTTGGTACATGGTGAAATGATAAGTGTGACCAGTAGATGGCAGTCACACATAAGCGATAGGTATAGACTCAAGTAAACAACACCAACGTTTCATATGTTCCATTGACATACTTGCCAACCCTCCCGGATTTTCCGGGAGACTCCCGAAATTCAGCGCCTCTCCCAAAAACCTCCCGGGACAAATTTTCTCTCGAAAATCTCCCGAAATTCAGGCAGAGCTGGAGGCCACGCCCCCTCCAGCTCCATGAGAACCTGACTCAGCAATGTTGTGACCCTCTTAAAAAGGACAATACTGCCATCTACTGTACATAGAATAGAATAGAATAGAATAGAATAGAATGTAAATATATTCTACATATATTCTACATTTAAGTGCAGTCAAGGAACATGCATTATGGAGTCTGTTCTGAAGCCCACAGTAAAGAGACGTAACTTTATCAGGTCGCCTGGTTATTGACTCCAACCCACTATATTACACCGTCGACGAGCAAAATGAAGAAAAACGCTTGCAAGTTCCAGAACGATTGGAAACAATAATTTCAGTTTATCCAGGAGAGTTCGAAGGGGAAGGGGTATGTTGCCTGTAAATTTTGTAGAACAGACTTCTTCATTGAACATGGTCGCCAAACGGATATACTCAGTCATGAACGGTCAGCCAAGCACAAAGCGTCCGCAGCGCAGCATCGTTTACAACCCAGTACTATGGGCCACCTCGCAAAATGGAGACCCGATTGTAACTTATGCTGAGACAAAGATGGCGATGCTGATAGCTGGAAGCAACATCCCGTTCTCATTTGCGGATGTCTACAACAAATCCGTGAAGGATATGTTCCCGGATTCGGAGATCGCTCACCAACACGCAAATGGCAGAACAAAGGTTACTCAAATTGTGAAAGGTAAGTGTTGTTGTTTTTTTTTTTAGTAACCAGCAAGCACAGTACAGTTAGTAGAACAACGGTGTTTTTATTACTGTGTATTTGATAGGTGCCGTCGGAAATTCTACTATTTCTTTTATTTATATATAATAAAATAAATATATATAGCTAGAATTCACTAAAAGACAAGTATTTCATACATAAAATATATATGAAATACTCGCGTTGGTGAATCATACTCGTCCCCTCTTAACCACGCCCCCCACCCCAACCACGCCTCCGCCCCACCCCCCACCTCCCGAAATCGAAGGTCTCAAGGTTGGCAAGTATGTCCATTGAGAATATAGTACATTACACATGACGCTCAAAAATCTATCAAAATGTTTTAGTACGACTTTGGTAAGCTATGAAGCCCCATCGCTTGATGGATTGTATTGTGCTTCAACATACGAGTATTATTATGGTGTGTGTATAAGGGAAGACATATTATCTGGCGTTTTGTCTTGCAATATTATGCAAATAAGACTTTTCTTTCCTTCTGGAACCTGCTGATCTGTATTTGGGATCAGCATAAGACCTGAAAATGTGCGCGCATCAGCCTTTATAGTCCGTGAAGACATCGTAGTCGATAAGCTTCTTCCTTTTCTCTATCTTCTAGTTATGGGGCATTCACCCTCAGCTGTTGTCATTTCTAATATAAAGTACTGTAAAGTTCTTAGTTATATCTGTTAGTAATCTCGCCATGAAAGCGCTAAAACATACAGATGTAGTGAGTTTACATTACTCACTCAAGGAACTTTAGTTATTAGAGAGTTCCGGTTGGACGTTTTTTTCACGGGACACATTTCAGGCGTTGATGTTGCACTAGTGAGCCAAGAATGAGGAGATGCTGCTCAATTATTGATTTAAGTAAAGTCTGAATGTCATTAAAACAGTTAGCTCCATCTTTTGACACTTCTTCCACTCCCGTCCTTGCACGCTACACCGCTACAACAAAGATGACGGGGAGAAGACGCTGTCGAAGTGGAGGCACGTAAATGAGGCCGCCCACAAATCGATGCATCTTGAAGAGACAGTCAGAAAGCGGCTTGAAAATGGTCTGTAAAACATCATCTATGCAACATTTTGACCAAAAAAACACCATCACATGTTATGTAGACCACAAGGAAGTGTTTTACATTTCCAAAAAAACAAAAAATAATATGACCCCTTTAATGCGCTTTATAATTAGGCGCGCCTTTTGAATGAAATAGACCTGAATAAACCCGCTCATCGGCAGTGCGCCTTATAATCCGGTGCACCCAATGGTCTGGAAAATACTTTAATTCTTTCCTGCCCATTTTTGTTCCCCTTTGTCCAATCCGCTGCCGCTTGACCTTGATTATCATCAACAGGACATGTGTAACGGAGAAGAGGGTTCCTTCAGAGTGCTTGTGGAAAATGAGGCCTGTGGAATTTTGGGACATCGCTGTGCCAAGTCTGTATCAGTCTACTACCGGGGAGGATTGATTGTAATGCACAATGGAGAGGTACTAAGTCACTACTATGTATTCACATTTATCATGTCATGCTTGGGCAGCGGTCTACTTCCAGGCTTTGTGTAGCCTTCAACAGGATTTTGTCATGGCCCCATTTTGGTCTTTGATATTATTTATTATTGTTTACACATTCCTAATTTCGTGCACACAACCTTATTATTGAACTTTGACAGAAAAAAATATTTTATCACGGGGGACGGCGTGGCGCGGTGGAGAAAGTGACCGTGCCAGCAACCTGATGGTTCCTGGTTCAATCCCCACCTTCTACCAACCTAGTCACGTCTGTTGTGTCCTTGAGCAAGACACTTCACCCTTGCTCCTGATGGGTCATGGTTGCGGCCCTGCATGGCAGATCCCGCCATCAGTGTGTGAATTTGTGTGTGAACGGGTGAATGAGGAAATACTGTCAAAGCGCTTTGGGTACTTTGAAGGTAGAAAACTGCTACACAAGTATAACACGTTTAACATTTACTCTTCTTTTTCCCTTGAAATGTTCCATTCAAAAATGCTCCCCTTGCTCAGGTGAGTATGAAAGTGCCGGTTCCACAGAGCGCGCAGGTGGAGATTGTCAAATCGGGTCAGTTCTACACCCTGCTGCTTGGGAAACACATTTCCCTCAGTTGGGACAAGGGAAACCACCTCCTGGTCCACATCTCTGCCACATACAAGGTGTTATACAACGGATATGAAGTTTTGTCACATTATTTTTTTGTAATCAAGATTTTTTTTTAGAGCCGAGTCTGTGGTCTGTGCGGCAACTTTGACGGGAACGTCAATAACGACTTTGTTAGCAGTAACAATCAGCTGGAGGTTGACCCCTCCCACTTTGGAAACTCCTGGAAGGTTTCTCCCAGCTGCGCTGATGTAACGCAGGTAATGCTCAGGACCGTGCTGTTCAGCCACTGATTAGCTCAGGCTCAAACAGCATTACTAACGTAATGCCAAACGCCTTAGAGCAGGGGTCGGGAACCTTTTTGGCTGAGAGAGCCAAGAAGCCAAATATTTTAAAAAGTATTTCCGTAAGAGCCATATGATATTTTTTTTAACACTGAACACAACAAAACGCGTGCATTTTTAAGAAAGACCAACATTTCTAGAGAGGTCTCCTATTCTTTGTAATAACATTGTTATTCTGAAGCTAACTGTGGAGGGGGCGTGGCCTGCGGACCTGCAGCAAAGCGGGGTGTTGCCAGTACCGGCCTCGAAATCAGCGACAGGTGCGTAAAAGGCCCACCTGGGCCTTTTTATCTGATCACCTGTCGCTATGTTATAAGCAGCAGCCAGGAGGAGAGACGGGCTTGGGGCTAGAAACCAGAGCGCGAGCGAGAACGAAAGAGAAAAAGACAATTTCTGGAAAGCAACTGAGAGACTTATTGAAAAATAAAACAATATTGTAACCCTGAAACAGGCTCTCATGTCAGTGCCTGGTGGTCTGAAGAACCCCTGGAGGGCAAGCCCCACCCTAACCAATAATAAATAAATGACTTCTTACCAACTTTTTGAACATAAAAATGCATGACAATGTTTTATATTTTTAACGTTATTTTTAACACTGTGATTACAAGTGGAATTATTCATTATTTATCGTGTTAAGCAAGGTCAGCTCAGATTTATCCGAGAGCCAGATGCAGTCATCAAAAGAGCCACATCTGGCTTGCGAGCCATAGGTTCCCTACCCCTGCCTTAGAGTCATTTAACTTGGTACTTGAAACATACTAACTTGCAAGCTAACATTAACGTGCTAACTTTATTAATCAACTTTGCTGCCGAACACCTCAGAGTCATATAACTTGATACTTTATACATCATGGGTGTCAAACTCTGGCCCGCGGGCCACATTTGGCCCGTCGTGTAATTTCATTTGGCCCTTGAGGCAATATCAAATCAACATTACAGCTGTCCCGTCGGTATTATAACACCGCTTTCACAGCTGATACTCGTACTTGCCAACCCTCCCGATTTCCCCAGGAGACTCCCGAAGTTCAGTGGCCCTCCAGAAAATCTCCCGGGGAAACCATTCTCCCGAATTTCTCCCGATTTTCACCCGGACAACAATATAGGGGTTGTGCCTTAAAGGCACTGCCTTTAGTAGCATTTTCTACAACCTGTCGTCACGTCCGCTTTTCCTCCATACAAACAGCGTGCCGGCCAAGTCACATAATATATGCGGCTTCTACACACACATAAAAGAATGCAAGGCATACCCTATCAACAGCCATACAGGTC
>NC_084613.1:25767979-25877979 GCF_033978795.1 Nerophis ophidion
CTTTCCCTTGGATTCCGACTGATGGGATGTTCATACCTTCTCATTTAGAATCAAATTACTCATAACTCTCGAGCAAGTTATAAAAACAAAACAAAAACAAGCGACTCTTCAAGTTGGATGTCAAAGTTGAGCATTTTCTTGGTGTATGGCCACAACCTTCTACATATCCATTGTTCTTTAACTGTGGTTGTTTTTAAAGGGCTTTATAAATAAAGTTTGTATGGTATGGTATGGTATGATTTATAATCTAGAAATTAAATTTTACCAACCCAGAGACAATGCAGCAGCTCCCTGGGTCAACGTGTCAACATAGCAGCATAAGCCAATTAGCACTCTGTGATCACGGCGCTGTAAAAGTAGTTCCTCGGCGTTAGCACTTATAATAACATTATTGCTAATACTTAATTGATATATTAGGTCGCGGCATGTAAATGGGGTATATTGGCGGTTTTTGGATGATTTTAGAAGGCTCTATGTGCGCAATAGACTACTACCATTAGCTACATTTTTAGCCAAGTGGAGGAGTTCAAGTACCTAGGAGTCTTGTTCACGAGTGGGGGAAGAGTGGATCGTGAGATCGACAGGCGGATCGGTGCGGCGTCTTCAGTAATACGGACGTTGTATCGATCCGTTGTGGTGAAGAAGGAGCTGAGCCGGAAGGCAAAGCTCTCAATTTACCGGTCGAGCTACGTTCCCATCCTCACCTATCGTCATGAGCTTTGGGTCATGACTGAAAGGATAAGATCACGGGTACAAGTGGCCGAAATGAGTTTCCTCCGCCGTGTGGCGGGTCTCTCCCTTAGAGATAGGGTGAGAAGCTCTGCCATCCAGGAGAGACTCAAAGTAAAGCCGCTGCTCCTCCACATCGAGAGGAGCCAGATGAGGTGGCTCGGGCATCTTGTCAGGATGCCACCCGAACGCCTCCCTAGGGAGGTGTTTAGGGCACGTCCAACCGGTAGGAGGCCACGGGGAAGACCCAGGACACGTTGGGAAGACTATGTCTCCCGGCTGGCCGGGGAACACCTCGGGATCCCTCGGGAAGAGCTAGACGAAGTGGCTGGGGAGAGGGAAGTCTGGGCTTCCCTGCTTAGGCTGCTGCCCCCGCGACCCGACCTCGGATAAGCGGAAGATGATGGATGGATATTGTGAATTAGAATGCTTAAAAAAAAAGAAGCAAGTGCTTTGGTTTTACATAGGGATTGTGAATGATGGGCAATTTTTTTCAAGTGCAGTTCCTCTTTAGCTTTTTAAAATTTTCCCCATAGGATATAATGTAAAGTGAATTTGTTTGTCCAAGGCTTATCATCATCAAACACAGTGGTGTTATGATAAAGTATTCCCTTAGAAGACAACAGGACACAAACTTGTCAGTTTCAGGGTCAAAATCAACAACGTTTTGAAACATCATATAATTATATGAATATAATTTTAATCCTATAAACTAAAGTGAAATTAATTCAAAATAACCTAACTTTTAGACAACTTGAAAGGGCAGTCCTGTCATCTAGTGGCATTTGATAGGTATTAATTACTCAATTTGATAAGTGTTGTTGTATGTTGTTAGGCAGGGAGCATCTTGAATTTTTGTGTGTTTTTTATAGTTATTGTGTGTGGTAAATACAGTATGCGTATGCTTGTATGTTTAAGTAATTGTACTGTATGCTCAGTGTTGCATGTTTTGTCCAATGAATTAGTGTGTGCGCTTGGGATGCTCATCTTTTTTTCAAGCCAATACTTAAACAGATAAGTTCCTTCTTCTCAAGGCCGACACTTACTGTATTTATATTATCTTTTCGATTTAAATCGAACAGCATATTTGGCGTCTTTATATGATTTCCAAAACACCGTCGCAGCAATGCTCACATTTCAGGTGGCTGATAAGGTTTGATATGTGGTATCTCGAATTTTTCTTTTCCTTCCTTGGTGGAATGTTTGCAGAATATTTGGTGCAAATTGTCTCTCTCTCCCACACAATCATTTTTTTTACAGCGAGCTCAGACACGCTGTTTTACAGCACGGCAGAGTGGGGAGAAAAAAGTGCTTGGTTTGCACACTGTAACTACAACATAGTACGGATAATTTCTCGTCTTTGTTTATTTTTTATCAGAGTTATTCTTTAATGTTATCAGATTTATCTGTATGGCGTCATAAATCCTCATTTAAGCCCGTTAAGTATCTTTCCCTTGCACCCCTAGTATGTGCTCGTTTTTTACTCTGCCCATATTTGTTTCTATGGTTATCATCACACTTTTCCTCTGTACTCATCTGCAATTGTTCACAAAATAATCACACAGAGCTGATGTTTCCTAGCGTGTCTTTACTTTTCCAGCAAATTATGGTGAGATTCCAAATTGCAATTGCACAATTCATCTGTTCATCTGATTATTATAATCTTTGACAATGCAAATGTTTTCATCCCGTTCATATGTTGGATCTCTCTGGATTGCACAGTTGTACTTTTCATTGCAGGAAGTTTACAGAAGGATTCTTCCCTTTATGTGTCTTTAGGTTGCTGCCGAGCCCTACATGGGGATGTGTGTCGACGCAGCGTGCTCATGTCCATCAGTTGGCGACTGCGCTTGCTTTTGTGACGTTATTGCAGCCTATGCGCAGGCTTGTTCCGAGAGGGATGTTTCTGTCAGCTGGAGGTCCACTGAGCTTTGCCGTAAGTGTGAATAGTATATTCTGTGGTCCTTTGCACTCCTAAAGCCCTTCCATCCATCCATTTTCTACCGCTTATTCCCTTTTGGGGTCGCGGGGGGCGCTGGCGCCTATCTCAGCTACAATCGGGCGCAAGGCTTGAGAGGATCAACCAAGCTAAACTATGACTATGTTTGGTTGTTTTTCACATAGAGTGGAATGTCGATGTACAGACTTAATTGGTTCTTGAACATGGTTCGTAAATCGAAACATTTGTATAGAGAAGCAGAGTTCCCTATAAATAACAATGTAAACATGAATATTGTATTTTCCGAACCATAGGGCGCACCGGATTATAAGGCGTACTGCTGATGAGCGGGTCTATTCTGTTTTTTTTCCATACTATAGGCGCATTAATTGGGTCATAATATGATTTTTTCCTAAATTGAAAACACTTCCTTGTGGTCTACATAACATGTAATGGTGGTTATTTGGTCAACATAATGTAGAGATTATGTTTTACAAACCATCTCCTAGTCGCTTTTTGACAGTTGCTTCAGGATGCGTCGTTTTGTGGGCACTCTTATTTACGTGGTCCCGCCAAAATAAACTAAAAGGGAAAGTTAAAGGCCTACTGAAATGAGATGTTCTTATTTAAACGGGAATAGCAGGTCCATTCTATGTGTCATAATTGATAATTTCGCGTTATTGCCATATTTTTGCTGAAAGGATTTAGTAAAGAACCTCTACGATAAAGTTCGCAACTTTTGGTCGCTAATAGAAAAGTCCTAACTTTACCGGAAGTATGTCCGCGTGACGTCACGAGTTGCAGGGCTCCACACATATTCACATTGTTTTTAATGGGAGCCACCAGCAGTAAGAGCAATTCGGACCGAGAAAGCGACAATCTCCCCATTAATTTGAGCGAGGATGAAAGATTTGTGAATTAGGATATTGATAGTGAAGGACTAGAAAAAATAAAAGCGACGATTCCAGGCGGCGGCAGTGTGAGCGTTTCAGATGTAATTAAACACATTTACTAGGATAATTCTGGAAGATCCCTTATCTGCTTATTGTTTTAATAGTGTTTAAGTGAGATTTTAAAGATTGTAAAGACATACCTCGAGGTCGGGTGGCTGCGGTGAACACGCAGTGTCTCAGAGAGAAGCCGAGGAGCCAAGCTCACCGCTGCCTTGTTTGACAACTATTGCAGGATGACGAATAATCTACTGATGTCCTCCGGTAATATATATATCACAATTTCCCCATCCAAAAACATGCTGGTTGACGTAGAGAAAACATGTTCGCTTGACCACTCTGCTTCACAACAAACGAAGAAACACCGGCTGTGTCTCGGTGCTAAAGACAGCTGCAATCTACCGCTTTCCACAGACATCATTGTTCTTTATAGTCTTCATTATTAAATGAGTAAATTGCAAAAGATTCAGCAACATAGATGTCCAAAATACTGTGTAATTATGCGATTAAAGCAAACGACTTTTAGCCGCTAGTGGTGCAGCGCTAATATTTCCTTACAGTCCGTGACGTCACGCGTACGCGTCATCATTCCGCGACGTTTTCAACAAGAAACTCGCGGGAAATTTAAAATTGCAATTTAGTAAACTAAAAAGGCCGTATTTGCATGTGTTGCAATGATAATATTTCATCATTGATATATAAACTATCAGACTGCGTGGTCGGTAGTAGTGGGTTTCAGTAGGCCTTTAATAAGTGGAGCTTTAATGTTAAACATTTTGTGATTTCTGATCATTTGTGAGGGCACCAAGGGTATTTTTTTGTTTGTGAGTGTGTTGGCAGAGCATTGCATACCTCACACTTCAGCTTGTTAATAAAGAGAAAGTTGATCCATCACCCTCTTATGTTTGATATTCAGTACTGTATATTATTTTCAAACACTTTGTTCAAAGTGTACAAACCTTCACTAAAATATGCACTTTTGTCTAGGCTGGAACCCAATATTCATATGTACATTGTTTCTTATAGAGACATTTTCTTCACTGTACAAACATTTCCATTCACAAACCCTGTTCAAGAACCTGTTTAAACCGTAAATCGAGGTTTCACTGTAATATCTAATAAGAACTTGGATTTACATTTCAGTATTTCAGTCTGTGCAGTTGTCAGAAATGAAAATGTCACGCACACCTCTCAATAGCGATGAGCTGCGAGGGGCTAAATCCAAAGAGCCTAACTTCAGGAGAGGAGTTATGCCAGTGGAGATACAACACTTGTGGGCCTGCCTGTCCCGTCACCTGCCAGCACCCTGACCCCCTCCAGTGTTCTCTCACATGCGTGGAAGGATGTCATGCCTACTGCCCCCCAGGTGTCTGAAATGGTCCAAACTATTTAATAACTCAATGGAATGCGCTATTGCACGTGTTTAACCCCTAACATTGTTGCTCCCAGGCCAGCTGTTGGATGAGGTGGCCATGAGGTGTGTTGATCCCTCTCAGTGTCAGGTGTGCGTGCACGAGGGTCAGAGAATCTCTCACGGCAACAAAGTCATCATCAGCCGTCATGACCCCGCCCATTGCAAAATATGGTAATAAGGTCTACTTGCATGCTAATTCATGCTTGGTCATTCGCATTAACTAAAGTGCTTTCGCTGTGATGTGTCCTCAAGTCACTGCAACAACAACACCCTAGCATGCGAGGCTTGCCCCGCTACCACTGCCGCGCCGACCCTTCCCTCCGCCACCGTGACATCTCTATCCATGACCACCGTGATGCCCGAGGGGACGTGTGATCGAGCCATGGATCTGGCTTTCCTATTGGATGCCTCCACGGCGCTGAGTGAAAATGAGTTCGAGGCCACCAAAAATTTTATACTGGGAGTGATCGAACGTTTCCGCATGGGTTCCGCTCACACTCGAGCCACAGTACTACTTTTCCAATCTGGGGTCAAAACCTATGACCTGCAGGTAAGATGACCTATGATACCTTTTGTAGTTTATCTATCCACATTTAATGTCATTAATACAGTTGTACCTCGATTTGAACAGGGATATTAAATCAAAACGTTGTTATAATGAGCCAAATAATAGGTTTCAGCCTCGAAAAATATCCATCTTTAGTTAAGGTTTGTATACTTTGAACACAATATACAGTACAGGCCAAAGGTTTGGACACACCTTCTCATTTCAATGTGTTTTCTTTATTTTCATGACTATTTACATCGTAGATTGTCACTGAAGGCATCAAAACTATGACACCTCTGAAGTGAAAATAATTTCAGGCGACCACCTCTTGAAGCTCATCAAGAGAATGCCAAGAGTGTGCAAAGCAATAATCAAAGCAAAGGGTGGCTATTTTGAAGAAACTACAATATAAAACATGTTTTCAGTTATTTCACTATTTCTGTTAAGTACATAACTCCACATGTATTCATTCAGAGTTTTGATGCCTTCAGTGACAATCTACAATGTAAATAGTCATGAAATTAAAGAAAATGCCTTGAATGAGGAGAAGGTGTGTCCAAACTTTTGGCCTGTACTGTAAATCAAATTGATATTAATATTATATATCAAACGACCATATTAAGGAGGTAATGAATCCATTGTATTTTTGGTAACCAGCCAAAACAACAACAATAACAAATTGAACTGTCATGAATGCGCTGCTCTGCCATCACGTGCACACACACATAAGTCCCTTTAGGGCCCTCAGAAAGGATCAGAAAATCACATAAAACGTTGACTTTAAAAATCTTATTGCTACAACAATGAACATTAGTGGTATAGCTCGGTTGGTAGAGCGGCCTTGCCAGCAACTTGAGGGTTCCAGGTTCGATCCCCGTTTCCGCCATCCTAGTCATTACCGTTGTGTCTTTGGGCAAGACACTTTACCCACCTGCTCCCAGTGCCACCCACACTGGTTTGAATGTAACTTAGATATTGTAAAGATATTGTATCTATGTAAAGCTCTTTGAGTCACTAGAGAAGATAGAGAGACAGTACTATATTGATTCCTTCATTAGAGTTCCTTCAGGAAAATTAAAAGAAAAGCGCTATATAAATATAATTCACTTCACATTTAAAAAAAAAATGTAATCCATTGACAGTACATCAACATCGGCAAAGGTCCTCTCCTGCGCTGCTCCTTTGCCAAAGCAGCTCTGCTTGTTCCTACTCCTTTTCGGTTGTGCTATAATGAAACAACCGGAAGTATGTGATGCATTACATTGTATCGTATGCATGTTCGAAATAAACTGAAAGTGAACTGAAGTAAACTAAAAAGAGAAATGCGGGGGGATGGCGTCTGTGTGTGTGTGTGTGTGTGTGTGTGTGTGTGTGTGTGTGTGTGTGTGTGTGTGTGTGTGTGTGTGTGTGTGTGTGTGTGTGTGTGTGTGTGTGACGCCGCTTACGAGAGGTAGTCTTTTTCTCTGCTGTGTAATAAGTCCGCTTTGGCACCTTTTTCCAGAAAAGTCAGTTCTCGTCACAATTAAAAACTTGCTTTCGCACAAAGCCGGCTTCCGCAATCTCCTCAATACGAGCAAGCCCAAAACGGCTGCCAGCAGGACACAACATTAATGAATGAAGCATTCTTACACAGAGACATGGTTTGCACACAGAGACATATATGGTCCAATGTAAAAGTTGGTAAACCGAAAAGTTTGCATATAAAAAAAAACGAGAACTCTATCTGATTTAGATATCAGTTTTGAATGCAGGATTAGACGCTGTCATGTAAGATCAAGTTGCATCCGCCTCCTTCATCAGCTTAAAGGCCTACTGAAACCCACTACTACCCACCACGCAGTCTGATAGTTTATACATCAATGATGAAATGTTAACATTGCAACACATGCCAATACGGCCTTTTTAGTTTACTAAATTGCAATTTTAAATTTCCCGGGGCTTTTTTCTTGAAAACGTCGCGTAATGATGACGTGTACGCGTGACGTCACGGGCTGTTATGAAAATGAGCGCTGCACACACATACAGCTAAAATTCGTCTGTCTGCTTTAACGGCATAATTACACAGTATTTTGGACATCTGTGTTGCTGAATCTTTTGCAATTTGTTCAATTAATATTGGAGAAGTCACCGTAGAAAGATGGAGTTGGGAAGGTTTGGCCTTTAGCCACACAAACACACGGTGATTCCTTGTTTAAAATTCACAGAGTTGAAACTTTACTATGGATCACAGCGGACATGGATCCCGACTACATGTCAATCAGCAGGTTTCGGTGAGAAAATTGTGGTTAAAAATTCGCCACTAACCGGATATCAGCTGAGCTTGCGCCTCCCGTACAGCTGCCGTCAACTTCCCCGAGACACTGCTCGTCAACACCCGGCCGTGGAGGTACACTTCCGACTATCAGGTACTGTTAAACTCACTAAAACACTAGCAACACAATAGAAGGATAAGAGATTTCCCAGAATTATCCTAGTAAATGTCTCTAAAAACATATGAATCCGTCTCAATGCAACGCGATTGCAATCACGTTTTTTTTTTTTTTTAATTGTTTGTTTTTTTGTTTTTTTTGTAGTCCGTCGCTATCAATATCCTCAAACACAAATCTTTCATCCTCGCTCAAATTAATGGGGAAATTGTCATTTTCTCGGTTCGAATAGCTGTTTTTGTTGGAGGCTCCCATTAAAAACAATGTGAATATGTGAGGAGTCATCAACATGTGACGTCATTTTCTGCGACTTCTGGTAGAGGCAGGGCTTTTCTCCAGTTGCGAACTTTATCGTGGATGTTCTCTACTAAATCCTTTCAGCAAAAATATGGCAATATCGCAAAATGATCAAGTATGACGCATAGAATGGACCTGCCCTGTTTAAATAAGAAAATCTCTTTTCAGTAGGCCTTTAACCTTAACATGGAATTTCCTTTATTTCTCATGTTCAGACTATTGTAAGTACTGTATGTGGAACCTCATCAGATCAGGTGGTAATTTGCCGTGCTTATCTGGCATCCTTTTTCATTTGTTTTAAATCCCCTCTCATCTAATATCTGTCTCAAGAGGACAGCAGTAAAGCGATTCAAAATATATCCAATTGGATTTTCTACATTAAATTCCTAATGCCGCCAAGTTGTTGTGCTTCGACAGTATGTCTTTACGTCAGCTTTTAAAGACCCAAATTAGAAATGTGGTTACTCTCCGTCACCGAAACGCACTAAAATGCATCATGTATTTCCAAAACATTGACTTAAAGTGTACATGTTACTAATAATGATGATCATGAATTTACTAAAACCAACATTAATTATGAATTGGTGAAGAAATTGTGAGTCTACCTGATGCAGATGTGTACGGAATTTGGTGCTCTACTCAGTGGCCTAGTGGTTAGAGTGTCCGCCCTGAGATCGGTAGGTTGTGAGTTCAAACCCCGGCCGAGTCATACCAAAGACTACAAAAAAATGGGACCCATTGCCTCCCTGCTTGGCACTCAGCATCAAGGGTTGCAATTGGGGGTTAAATCACCATAAATGATTCCCGGGCGCGGCACCGCTGCTGCCCACTGCTCTCCTCACTGGAATGTGATGAAGCCGCAATATTAGAAGCGCAATGTGTAAATGATACCGATTAGCATTAGCGATTTCCCACCTCAAATTTTGGTAGTCTAAACTACAACTAAGATGCACGTTACAGTCTAATATCTGGTGTGTAATAAGTACAATACTTACAGCATAAACACACTGTAGGGCTCAACAAAAAAACAACACTGGCACATTCAACGCAATGGCAAAGACTACTTTCTGATTACGGCAACACACCCAAAACAAACTGAAATGAATGACTGCATTAAATAAGTCTCAGAAATGTGAGAAAAAATATATAACTTGGTAACACAGTTATCATCATCAGTTGAATGTTACACTAAAAATTTATGTATGTATTTTTTTATATTAAATTATTTATTTATTTATGTATTTATTTACATTTATAGTATTTATTGAAAGTTAGTTCCATTGAGTTCCGGTATCGATTCCCAGGTCCCGGTAATTGGTACCATATCAATTTAAAAGTGAAAGGTACCCATCCCTGCTGCTTGATGATCAATTATTTATTGAGATTATAGGTTGAACCACAGCAAATGTTTGGGTTTGTTGACTTACTCTCAAAGCTCTGATAACAGTTATTTTCCATGTAGGTCCAAAAGTGGCTGTTTAAGAAGACCGTGCGTGAACTGCACTATATCGGAGGGGATGCAGCCTTCTTGGACGAGGCTATCAAATACCTGGCTTACAACATCTACGATAAGAACAAACGGGAACACACCGGTCGCGTCGTCGTCATCTTGACGGCCAGCACCAACCCTCGTCCCATGCCTGCGTACATTAGGATGCTCCGCAAGAATAGCATCACCACGCTTACTGTGGCCCTTGGTCCGGGGGTAAGCATGGCCCAGATCAATGACATTACAAAGGTCAACCGCGATAACAGGGCCTACGTGCTCAGCAGCACAGCTGAGCTACCGGATCGTCTTTTAGAAGTCACAGACTACCTCTGCACTCTGGGGTTGGATCCGAAGCCGGAAATATCTCGCACAACCACCACCCCCCATCTTCCTCATCCAGAACCCATCCCTACAAAACCCCTCTCCACCACAACGACCACCACACCCTCTCTGCCTCCAACCAAAGAAGTGACGTTCATCATTGAGGGCTCTAAATCAGTCGGACAGGCCAACTTCAACAAGACTCTCTTGTTCCTGGAGAAGGTTATCACTCAGATGGCAGAGAAGGAGAAGTTCATCCGCATCACTGTGATCCAGTACTCCATAACAGTGACAGTCGAGATCCATCGCTGGGACCTGAGGTACCAGAGGATGATGCTCTTACAAAGACTCAGGCAGATTCGCTGGCAAGGTGGAAACAAGACAAACACCGGGACCGCTTTGGCGACAACCTTTCAGGAAACTCCCACAGTTTCGTCACGTGGGCCCACCCCTCCTCAGCTGGTCTTCCTTGTGACAGAGAACCCACCCACGGACACGGTGACGCGCCCACCATCCACAAGCACCCAAACCCATGTGTATCCAATCGGGGTCGGCCCAAAAGTGCGAGAGTTTGACTTGTATCCGATCAGCTCGCCAAAGCGTCCAATAATGGTGACCGACTACAACGATCTCAGTAAAATTGTCCACCGTGTTGTCAACATTACACACTTCACGGTCACACCACGCTTCCCGACACTGGCACCCATGGTTCATCCCACACTCTCCAGCCTCCCAGCTACAGGTAGAAAAAACACTGCCATCGTTTCACAAGCACTCCTTCATCTGTCTTAACATGATTTTTGCTCAGTGCCATGTAGAACGCCAGTGGATGTGTTGTTCCTACTGAAGGCCGGGGAGCAGTTGGACGACATGAAGTCTTTTGTGAAAGCTTTCATCAACTCAGCTGACATAGGTAGGTGGGACTCAATCGCCCAACAAGCTGACGACTACTGTTTATTTCTAATGCATTAAAAGCGTGAATAAAAATAGAATGAAATATATATATTTTTTTATAAATAAATATTTATATATATATGTATATATATATATATATATATATATACACAGTGGGGCAAAAAAGTATTTAGTCAGCCACCGATTGTGCAAGTTCTCCCACTTAAAATGATGACAGAGGTCTGTAGTTTTCATCATAGGTAGACTTCAACTGTGAGAGACAGAATGTGAAAAAAAAATCCAGGAATTCACATTGTAGGAATTTTAAAGATCTTATTTGTAAATTATGGTGGAAAATAAGTTTTTGGTCAACCATTCAAAGCTCTCACCGATGGAAGGAGGTTTTGGCTCAAAATCTCACGATACATGGCCCCATTCATTCTTTCCTTAACACGGATCAATCGTCCTTTCCCCTTAGCAGAAAAACAGCCCCAAAGCATTATGTTTCCACCCCCATGCTTCACAGTAGGTGTGGTGTTCTTGGGATGCAACTCGGTATTCTTATTTCTCCAAACAGGACGAGTTGAGTTTATACCAAAATGGATACATGGATGATACAGCAGAGGATTGGGAGAATGTCATGTGGTCAGATGAAACCAAAATATAACTTTTTGGTATAAACTCAACTCGTCGTGTTTGGAGGAAAAATAATACTGAGTTGCATCCCAAGATCACCATACCTACTGTGAAGCATGGGGTTGGAAACATCATGCTTTGGGGCTGTTTTTCTGCTAAGGGGACAGGACGATTGATCCGTGTTAAGGAAAGAATGATTGCGGCCATGTATCGTGAGATTTTGAGCCAAAACCCCCTTCTATCAGTGAGAGCTTTGAATGTTTGACCTAATACTTATTTTCCACCATAATTTACAAATAAATTATTTAAAATTCCTACAATGTGAATTCCTGGATTTCTTTTCACATTCTGTCTCTCACAGTTGAAGTGTACCTATGATGAAAATTACAGACCTCTGTCATCATTTTAAGTGGGAGAACTTGCACAATCGGTGGCTGACTATATACTTTTTTGCCCCACTGTATCTATATATATATATATATATATATATATATATATATATATATATATATATAATGTATATATATATGTATATATATATATATATATATATATATATATATATATATTAGGGTTGTCCTGGTACCGGTATCGATACTTTTCTAAATAAAGAGGACCACAAAAAATTGCATGATTGGCTTTATTTTAATAAAAAAATCTTCCAGTATATTAAACATATGTTTCTTATTGCAAGTTTTTCCTTAAATAAAATAATGAACATACAAGACAACTTGTCTTTTATTAGTAAGTAAGCAAACAGAGGGTCCTAATAAATGCTGACGTATGCAGTAACATATTGTGTCATTCGCCGGGGATTAATAAAGTATTTCTGATTCTGAATTCTCATTCTATTATTTTGGTAGAACAAGTGGTAGAAAATGAATTATTAAACTACTTGTTCTTTTACTGTTGATATCTGCTTATTTTCTCTTTCATCATGTTCTATCTACACTTCTGTTAAAATGTAATAATCACTTATTCTTCTGTTGTTTGGATGCTTTACATTAGTTTTGGATGACACCACTAATTTGGGTATCAATCTGATACCAAGTCGTTCCAGGATCATACAATAGTCATAATTTAAGTCCTTGTGTGTCCAAAGACATAATTCCTTAGTTTATAAAGATAATATAAATAAATAAAAAAACAAAAAAAGATTTTATGATGCTAAAAAATATCGATGTAATCATAGTAGTATCTACTAGATACGCTCCTTTACTTGGTATCATTACAGTGGATGTCAGGTGTAGATCCATCCCAAGCGTTTGTTTACATTGTGACGCCGGTGAGCTCCGGTGTGTAGTGAAGCATGTCTAGCTATTCCTCGTCCTGCAGAGATGACACTTGTAAGAAACTTACTTTATTTGTCATCTTTAGGAGAGGATTAGTGATTTAGAAGAAGCTAAAACACTCCAGACTGCGGATGGATGTTAGCTGCGAGCTAGCTAGCCATGTCTTAAAGCACCTTTTCCTGAGGACGTTTCAGTGTTATAGCTTCACCTTTATCTTTAATTTTTAAGCCAAAATGCGTCCATTCTCACTTTCTGTCTACACACTGTGTCTGCTTGTAAGTACTCTGTGGTTCTGCGCTGCCGAACATGCTCCTCTTTATCAGGCGATACTATACCAGTACACCGTACAACCCTTATATATATATATATATATATATATATAGACAAACTTCGTTTACATATGAGTTGGGAAATTGTGTTAGATATAAATATAAACGGAATACAGTGATTTGCAAATCATTTTCAACCCATATTGAGTTGAATATGCTACAAAGACAACACATTTTATGTTAAAACTGATGACTAATTTTTTTTTTTTGCAAATAATCATTAACTTTAGAAATTGATGCCAGCAACACGTGACAAAGAAGTTGGGAAAGGTGGCAATTATTACTGATAAAGTTAAGGAATGCTCATCAAACACTTATTTGGAACATCCCACAGGTGTGCAGGCTAATTGGGAACAGGTGGGTGCCATGATTGGGTATAAAAGCAGCTTCCATGAAATGCTATGTAATTCACAAACAAAGATGGGGCGAGGGTCACCAATTGTAAGCAAATTGTCGAACAGTTTTAGAACAACATTTCTCAACAAGCTATTGCAAGGAATTTAGGGATTTTACCATCTACGGTCCGTAAAATCCTCAAAAGGTTCAGAGAATCTGGAGAATTCACTACACTTAAGCGATGATATTACGAACCTTTGAGCCCTCAGGCCGTACTGCATCAAAAAGCGACATCAGTGTGTAAAGGATATCACCCCATGGGCTCAGGAACACTTCATAAAACCACTGTCAGTAACTACAGTTAGTCGCTACATCTGTAAGTGCAAGTTAAAACTTGACTATGCAAAGCGAAAGCCATTTATCAACAACACCCAGGAACGCTGCCGGCTTTGCTGGGCCCGAGTTAGTCTAAGATGGACTGATGCAAAGTGGAAAAGTGTTCTGTGGTCCGACGAGTCCACATTTCAAATAATATTTGGTAACTGTGGACGTGGTGTCCTCCGGAACAAAGAGGAAAATAACCATCCGGATTGTTATAGGCGCAAAGTTCAAAAGTCAGCATCTGTGATGGGTTACTTACACTGTGAAGGCACCATTAATGCTGAATGGTCCATACAGGTTTTGGAGCAACATATGTTGTCATCCAAGCAACGTTATCATGGACGCCCCTGCTTATTTCAGCAAAACAATGCCAAGCCACGTGTTACAACAGCGTGGCTTCGTAGTAAAAGAGTGCGGGTACTTTCCTGGCCCCCCTGCAGTCCAGACATGTCTCCCATCGAAAATGTGTGGCGCATTATGAAGCGTAAAATACAACAGTGGAGACCCCGGACTGTTGAACGACTAAAGCTCTACATAAAACAAGAATGGAAAAGAATTCCACTTTGAAAGCTTCAACAATTAGTTTCCTCAGTTCCCAAACGTTTATTGAGTGTTGTTAAAAGAAAAGGTGATGTAACACAGTGGTGAACATGCCCTTTACCAACTACTTTGGCACTAGTTGCAGCCATGAAATTCTAAGTTAATTATTATTTGCAAAAAAAATAAAGTTTATGAGTTTGAACATCAAATATCTTGTCTTTGTAGTGCATTCAACTAAATATGAGTAGAAAAGGATTTGCAAATCATTGTAATCCGTTTATATTTACATCTAACACAATTTCCCAACTCATATGGAAACGGGGTTTGTATACTATATATATATATATATATATATATATATATATATATATATATATATATACACATTCAGGTATGTTTACCTTAAAAAGCAGGAATAAAAGTAGGGGTAGTCAGCTAGCACAGTTCTTACAATCTTGTGGGCCCTCAAGCCAAGAAAACATCCCTGCAGGTCTGAAAGGCACTCAGGTGAGTGTGATCCAATACGGTGACACCGTCACAACGGAGTTCACCTGGAAGGAGGACCAGAGCAAGTCACACCTCCTCAACTTGGTGGACAACATTCCCACAGGGAGGACCGCTGCCCCGGCACTTGGTAGTAGAGGACACAAAAACATGTGATTGCACATCTTCACCCTGACTTGTTATGCTCACAGCTCTGTCTCTGTGCAGGCTCAGTGCTACGATATGCTGTGCAGGCTGCCATCAGGGAGGGTAGAGTGGGCGTGGCCAAAGCCGTGGTGATGATAGTGACTGACAAGTCAACTGATCAGGTCCGAGAAGCAGCAAATGAAGCGCTGGCTGCAGGTAAATAACACAATATACCTTAAAGGTCCCATATTACACTTATTTTAAACAACTGTAAATTAGGCTGACCATATACTGAAATCCCCAAAAAAGGACACATATATCTGAATGCGTGACAAGGAGAGCAGCACACCAAGGTGAAAATTTGCAATAATACTCGAACTTGCTTTCATACATCCATCCATTTTCTACCGCTTATTCCCTTTCGGGGTCGCGGGGGGCGCTGGCGCCTATCTCAGCTACAATCGGGCGGAAGGCAGCGTACACCCTGGACAAGTCGCCACCTCATGGCAGGGCCAACACAGATAGACAGACAACATTCACACTCACATTCACACACTAGGGCCAATTTAGTGTTGCCAATCAACCTATCCCCAGGTGCATGTCTTTGGAGGTGGGAGGAAGCCGGAGTACCCGGAGGGAACCCACGCATTCACGGGGAGAACATGCAAACTCCACACAGAAAGATCCCGAGCCTGGATTTGAACCTAGGACTGCAGGACCTCCGTATTGTGAGGCAGACGCACTAACCCCTCTTCCACCGTGAAGCCCCGCTTTCATACATAATATATTTATTTAAATAAAGCATTTGTTCTCCTCTGTTGACAGTATAACAAAATAAGTCACACTTATATTCTGTAACATTCACAGTTTTATAAAAAGTGCAGATTTAGCAGTATTCAAAATAACCTCTAGTATATAATGTAAACATAAATAACGCCTCAAAACAGGTTGGCGGCGATGACCAAGAAGAACGCGGAGTTGGAATATAATTACAACACTTTATGTACATATTTATATACATATTTATATAATATTTACATATTTATAAAATATGTAACTACAAGCTCCATTCACAGACAGAGTCCTATTGCTTTTATGAGCGGTCGAGCGAGTCAAAAGCCGAAAAAAAAGAAAAGAAAAAAAAACATGTTTTTATTTTTTATTATTTGTGGCGGCCGTAATTCTTTCGTGGCGGGCCGCCACAAATAAATGAATGTGTGGGAAACCCTGTAATATCACTGTCACAACAGCAACCATGTTAGCCTCTTCACTAACTAAAAACATAATTGACAAACTTACAGCTCTGATGTCTGCAGCTGACTGACACATAGTTGGAAGAGCACAAGACTTCAGTTAAAAATGTGTAGGTTTTTTTTGTTTGTTTTCTTACAAAACCGTCTTTTGGAATTGGTGGGCGTCCACACGGAGTTGTTTTTATTTACCTAGGAATGCTGCAAAGCACTATTATATCCATGGATAACAAGGATTTTGTTTGACCTTTTTTGACTGTCCTCCCAAAAGTGGAGCAAACAAGAGAGGGAGATGGGGTTTTTTGTCAAGTTTGATGGTAGTCTCCATTGGTTCTTGGTTAGTTTTTACCTTATCCCTCACTTAGAGCATAAGTGAAGAATGCATGAAGAATGCACGACCGATCTGATAAGACCTGGTAAGTGCAAAAAAGAAAGAAATGATACAGTATTATCTGCTCACAGATGCTACCTGGTGTTTGTTTGAGCATGCTGCAGCTAGCCCTGGATAGTCCCACTCCTTAATGCTTCAGTCACACGCAGGATTTTCACGCAAATGAGTCGAAACTACAACTTTACTTACTGTATATACAGGAAACTAAAATGAAGAAAACTTACAGTATTAAAAAAGAACAACACGAGTACCACCTTTGCACATGTACATATTACACACTAAGTGACTGCACTATGTACAAATAACAAAAACACGATTGTAACTCCCATATTACACACTGAGCAATCATTCTGCACACCCAAGAAAAAGAAAAAAGCAGATGGCAGTATTTACGTAGGTGTTATAACTGGGGTGTCAAAGTCGTTTTCACTGAGGGCCACATCGCAGTTATGGTTGGCCCCAGAAGGCCACTTATAACAGTGAATACTATTATTACACAATTTATGTATGCATTTTATTAGTAGATTTTTTAAAACCTAAAATCTAAAAAAAATATATGGTAAGTTGCAATAATTTCACCTCAAAATTTTGTGTATATTACTATAAATGGAAAAACGGTACTGCTGTTTTTATGGTTGAAAAAAAAAGGCAGCTTATTTGCCAGAATTTGACTGTAAAATTTACTTTTTTTTTTTTTACTGTAAATAAAAAAAATGCAATTTTACAGTAAAATGTTGGCACCTGAGCTGCCGGTTTGTTAGGGTCCCCCCCACCCCACCCCCCCTCCGCAAATCAATAACTAGATTTTTCGGTGTATTACTGTACATGCCAAATCGGCACCGCAGTTTATTACAGTTTAAAAAAAGTACAGTTTTTTTCATTTAGAAAAAAATGCTGTAAAAACCACAGTAAATTTCAAAATTTTACAATGAAATCTATTGCTACTTTTACATTGCACAATTGGATTGATTACTTGCTCTGAAATCATTATTATTAGTATTTATTTCTATTTTTTTTTAATGGTTTGAATGTTTGATAATATATATTTGCATGATTAAACATAAGTTAACATAATTTGCGATTACATAGAGTTTACGTATGTTTTTTCTCCCAAAATAAAAATAAATATCACATTTAGTAAGAAAAGTTACAGTAGTTTATTGATACATATTATTTCCAGGCTTTCGAGGGCCAAATAAAATGAAGTGGCGGGCCTTGAGTTTGACACTAGTGTGCTACAACGTCAATAAAAAGTAACCTTATTTATTTACTGCCGCCATCATACTTCATGCCTTATCTGTCCCTCAGGTGTGTCAGTGTTCCCCATCGGCGTAGGTCGGGACTATGACAAGAGTGAGCTTGCCATTTTGGGTCACAAACAAGACAACAGCCTGCACCTGAAAAATATGGAACAGTTACGGATGTTGCTGACTTTGGACGACGGTTACGCAGAAAGAATCTGCAGAGGTGCCTGTCCGTCCTACATACACATGGAAACAGTTGAAAATAATTCACCTCATACCAGCATTGTAGTCATTTTTATAATATCACTGATGGTGACAGTAGTTGATGGCTGTTTGCTTTGGCTCTCAGCTGGTCCACCTGGGGTGTGTGTTGATGACAGTGGAAGGGAGAGAAAAGTGAGTCGTTCAATATGCATGTGGCGTCAGCCTGCATGAAGACCTTTAATGACATTTGCTCATCTTTTTTTTTGGCGTGCTGCAGCCAGGAGAATCATGGCTGCTGGAGGATGGCTGTCATTCGGTTCTGTGCCATCCCAGCGGCGCCGTTACCATGCAGAGCCACAAAGTCAGCTGTAATAAACTGGAGCCGCCAGCTTGCAGGAACAACATGCCACCTGTTAAAGTCCAGGAGGCCTGCAGCTGCCACTGGAAATGTCCTTGTATGTACATTTCTGATGAGGTTTGCACCTCAGTAACTCTCCCTGACTCTCTTCCTGCGGTCTGTGTTTGACAGGCATTTGTATGGGCAGCTCCACCAATCACGTGGTGCGATTTGATAGCGTGCCTCTCAGGATCGATGCGGAGGGGCTGTGCGCCTACACCCTTTTCACTGTCAGCAGGGGCATCAGTGAAGGTTCAGAGGTCATCCTCCACAACGGACCTTGTCAGGACTCTGCACATTACAGCCGAATCTGTATGAAAGCCATCGAGGTGATGCACGGCCCACATAGACTCCTGCTGAAGGATGATATGATGGTAAGCTGTCTTTGTGTTGTTTTTATGTATCACATACAGCAGTCCTGGGCAAAATACGGCCCGCGGGCCACATGCAGCCCTTTTTTATTTTCAATCCGACCCGCCGGACGTTGTACATAATTTTTTTAGACCTTTAGCATCAAAACTGTAGCCGCCATTATGATGTGAAGTGCTGTTTTTAAATGACCGTAAGTCTTGAACTATATAGAAAGTATTTAACTGGTTTAAATCTGTGATTTTGGGTGTTATACGAGTTATTACGGTAATCTACGTCCCAGTAGCTCGGACCAGGAACAAAGCATAGTGGGCAGGGTTTGTTTTCAGAGCAGCTAGCCTGAAACGTGTGTGCCAGAAACAAAAACAGAAGCAGATTTTTACTTGATAATATATCATATTGTAGGTGTTTATTACCCTGGGCAGCATAGCTCGGTTGGTAGAGTGGCCGTGCCAGCAACTTGAGGGTTGCAGGATTGATTCCCGCTTCCCCCATCCTAGTCATTGCCGTTGTGTCCTTGGGCAAGACACTTTTCCCACCAGCTCCCAGTGCCACCCACACTGGTTTACATGTAATTTAGATATTGGGTTTCACTATGTAAAGCGCTTTGAGTCACTCAAGAAAAAGCGCTCTATAAATATAAATATAATTCACCCTTTGCATTCATATTTTGCTCTTTGTTACAAACCCCGTTTCCATATGAGTTGGGAAATTGTGTTAGATGTAAATATAAACGGAATACAATGATTTGCAAATCATTTTCAACCCCTATTCAATTGAATATGCTACAAAGACAACATATTTAATGAGCAAACTGATAAACCTTTTTTTTTTTTTGCAAATAATCATTAACTTTAGAATTTGATGCCACAGCATGTGACAAAGAAGTTGGTAAAGGTGGCAATAAATACTGATAAAGTTGAGGAATGCTCATCAAACACTTATTTGGAACATCCCACAGGTGTGCAGGCTAATTGGGAACAGGTGGGTGCCATGATTGGGTATAAAAGCAGTTTCCATGAAATGCCAAATAATTCACAAACAAGGATGGGGCGAGGGTCACCACTTTGTAAGCAAATTGCCGAACAGTTTTAGAACAACGCTTCTCAACGAGCTATTGCAAGGAATTTAGGGATTTTACCATCTACGGTCCGTAAAATCATCAAAAAGTTCAGAGATTCTGGAGAAATCACTGCACGTAAACGATGATATTACAGACCTTTGATCCCTCAGGCGGTACTGCATCAAAAACCGACATCAGTGTGTAAAGGATATCACCACATGGGCTCAGGAACACTTCATAAAACCACTGTCAGTAACTACAGTTGGTCGCTACATCTTTAAGTGCAAGTTAAAACTCTACTATGCAAAGCCAAACCCATTTATCAACAGCACCCAGAAACGCCGCCCGCTTTACTGGGCCTGAGCTCATCTAAGATGGACTGATGCAAAGAGGAAAAGTGTCCTGTGGTCTGACGAGTCCACATTTCCAATTATATTTGGAAACTGTGGACGTGGTGTCCTCCAGAACAAAGAAGAAAATAACCATCCGGATTGTTATAGGCGCAAAGTTCAAAAGCCAGCATCTGTGATAGTATGGGGGTGTATTAGTGCCGAAGGCATGGGTAACTTACACATCTGTGAAGGCACCATTAATGCTGAAAGGTCCATACAGGTTTTGGAGCAACATATGTTGTCATCCAAGCAACGTTATCATGGACGCCCCTACTTATTTCAGCAAGTTAATGCCAAGCCACGTGTTACAACAGCGTGGCTTCGTAGTAAAAGAGTGTGGGTACTTTCCTGGCCCCAATGCAGTCCAGACCTGTCTCCCATGGAAAATGTGTGGCGCATTATGAAGCGTAAAATACGACAGCAGAGACCCCGGACTGTTGAACGACTGAAGCTCTACATACAACAAGAATGGGAAAGAATTCCACTTTCAAAGCTTCAACAATTAGTTTCCTCAGTTCCAAAACGTTTATTGAGTGTTGTTAAAAGAAAAGGTGGTGTCACACAGTGGTGAACATGCCCTTTCCCAACTACTTTGGCACGTGTTGCAGCCATGGAATTCTAAGTTAGTTATGGTTTGCAAAAAAATAAATAAAGTTTATGAGTTTGAACATCAAATATCTTGTCTTTGTAGTGCATTCAACTGAATATGGGTTGAAAATTATTTGCAAATCATCGTATTCCGTTTATATTTACATCTAACACAATTTCCCAACTCATATGGAAACGGGGTTTGTACATTTGTGTTGTGTTTTGCTTGATTGTAAGAGATACACAACTATCGAGGCGCTGGTCTGAGAAGTAAAAGAGGAGCAACGTTCATATGTTGTTAATATTCAGTGTTTTATTGTTCACAGTTAATATTGTAATTCCCACTTTATTTATTTTAATGTACATTTTGGCTGTCTGATTCAGTAAGAAACTGTAAAATTCCATTCCGTTTTTTGAGGTGGTCTGTCACAAAATTTTTAGAATTCTATCAGACATTTTGACATTTGGTTTTAGTGTTCCTGGAAAAAAAGGGACCCAAACATACTGTACAGAAGATTTTTAAAGCTAAATGTGTATATATAATTTATACACACATATACCTTGGACACCCAGACGCGTTTTTTCTCTCAATGTGGCCCCTGAGTCAAAATATTTGCCCAGCTCTGACATACAGCGAGGGGGTTCACTGTCCGCTCACTTCCTTTCTGCAGGCATTGATTGGCCAGGATGAGCTTTCACTGCCATGGAGGTATGCAGGCCTGGAACTGGTGCGATATGGAGGAATGATGCTTCAACTCAAATCCGACCACGGCTACATTTTGACATTCACGCCTCAGAGCAATGAGTTCACCATCACGTTGCTCAACTCCAACATCAGGGGCCGCATCGCTGGACTCTGTGGTAACATATTTGATTCCCTTCCACCTTGAGAGATAGTTTTGTCCCCCTGAAATCTATCTTGCTTTAATTACCATACTTCCTCAAAAAGCAACCTATGCTCCAATACATGCCAATTAACTTCAATTACCTTACCGTGGTAGAGGAGTTTGCGTGTCCCAATGATCCTAGGAGCTATGTTGTCTGGGGGCTTTCATGCCCCCTGGTAGGGTCTCCCAAGACAAACAGGTCCTAGGTGAGTGATCAGACAAAGAGCAGCTCAAAGACTTCTATGGAATTACAACAATATTAACTCAGATTTCCCTCGCCCGGACGCGGGTCACCGGGGCCCCGCTCTGTTGCCAGGCCCGGAGTTGGGGCACGATGGCGAGCGACTGGTGTCCCCATGGGGCCCGGCCGGGCACAGCCCGAAGAGGCAACGTGGGTCATCCCTCCAATGGGCTCACCACTCATAGGAGGGGCCATAGAGGTCGGGTGCATTGTGAGCTGGGCGGCAGCCGAAGGCAGGGCACTTGGCGGTCCGATCCTCGGCTACAGAAGCTAGGTCTTGGGACGTGGAACGTCACCTCACTGGGGGGGAAGGAGCCTGAGCTAGTCCGCGAGGTAGAAAAGTTCCGGCTGGATATAGTCGGACTCACCTCGACGCACAGCAAGGGCTCTGGAACCAGTTCTCTCGAGAGGGACTGGACCCTCTTCCACTCTGGCGTTGCCGGCAGTGAGAGGCGACGGGCTGGGGTGGCAATTCTGGTTGCCCCCCGGCTCAAAGCCTGCACGTTTGAGTTCAACCCAGTGGATGAGAGGGTAGCTTCCCTTCGCCTTTGGGTGGGGGGACGGGTCCTGACTGTTGTTTGTGCTTACGCACCAAACAGCAGTTCAGAATACCCACCCTTTTTGGGTACACTCGAGGGAGTACTGGAATTTGCGCCCCCGGGTGATTTCCTTGTCCTACTGAGGGACTTCAACGCTCATGTTGGCAACGACAGTGAAACCTGGAGAGGCGTGATTGGGAAGAATGGTCGCCCGGATCTAAACCCGAGTGGTGTTTTGTTATTGGACTTTTGTGCTCGTCACGGATTGTCCATAACAAACACCATGTTCAAACATAAGGGTGTCCATATGTGCACTTGGCACCAGGACACCTAGGCCGCAGTTCCATGTTCGACTTTGTAGTTGTGTCATCGGATTTGCGGCCTTATGTTTTGGACACTCGGGTGAAGAGAGGGGCGGAGCTTTGTACCGATCACCACTTGGTGGTGAGTTGGCTGCGATGGTGGGGGAGGATACCGGACAGACCTGGCAGGCCCAAACGCATTGTGAGGGTTTGCTGGGAACGTCTGGCAGAGTCTCCTGTCAGAGAGAGTTTCAATTCACACCTCCGGGAGAACTTTGAACATGTCACGAGGGAGGTGCGGGACATTGAGTCCCAGAACCCGTTGGTGGACACCAGCAGTGAGTGATGCCGTCAAGCTGAAGAAGGAGTCCTATCGGGTTCTTTTGGCTCATAGGACTCCGGATGCAGTGGACGGGTACCGACGGGCCAAGCGGTGTGCAGCTTTAGCGGTCGCGGAGGCAAAAACTCGGACATGGGAAGAGTTCGGGGAAGCCATGGAAAAAGACTTCCGGACGGCTTCGAAGCGATTCTGGACCACCGTACGCCGCCTCAGGAAGGGGAAGCAGTGCACTATCAACACCGTGTATGGTGCGGATGGTGTTCTGCTGACTTCGACTGCAGATGTTGTGGATCGGTGGAGGGAATACTTCGAAGACCTCCTCAATCCCACCAACACGTCTTCCTTTGAGGAAGCGGTGCCTGGGGAATCTGTGGTGGACTCTCCTATTTCTGGGCCTGAGGTCGCTGAGGTAGTTAAAAAGCTCCTCGGCGGCAAGGCCCCGGGGGTGGATGAGATCCGCCCGGAGTTCCTTAAGGTTCTGGATGCTGTGGGGCTGTCTTGGTTGACAAGACTCTGCAGCCTCGCGTGCACATCGGGTGCGGTACCTCTGGATTGGCAGACCGGGGTGGTGGTCCCTCTCTTTAAGAAGAGGGACCAGAGGGTGTGTTCCAACTATTGTGGGATCACACTCCTCAGCCTTCCCAGTAAGGTTTATTCAGGTGTACTGGAGAGGAGGCTTCGCCGGATAGTCGAACCTCGGATTCAGGAGGAACAGTGTGGTTTTCGTCCTGGTTGTGGAACTGTGGACCAGCTCTATACTCTCGGCAGGGTTTTTGAGGGTGCATGGGAGTTTGCCCAACCAGTCTACATGTGCTTTGTGGACTTGGAGGAGGCATTCGACCGTGTCCCTCGGGAAGTCCTGTGGGGAGTGCTCAGAGAGTATGGGGTACCGGACTGTCTTATTGTGGCAGTCCGCTCCCTGTATGATCAGTGTCAGAGCTTGGTCCGCATTGCTGGCAGTAAGTCGGACACGTTTGCAGTGAGGGTTGGACTCCGCCAAGGCTGTCCTTTGTCACCTATTCTGTTCATAACTTTTATGGACAGAATTTCTAGGCGCAGCCAAGGCGTTGAGGGGATCCGGTTTAGTGGCCACGGGATTAGGTCTCTGTTTTTTGCAGATGATGTAGTCCTGATGGCTTCATCTGGCCGGGTTCTTCAGCTCTCACTGGATCGGTTCGCAGCCGAGTGTGAAGCGACCGGAACGAAAATCAGCACCTCCAAGTCCGAGTCCATAGTTCTCGCCCGGAAAAGGGTGGAGTGCCATCTCCGGGTTGGGGAGGAGATCCTGCCCCGAGTGGAGGAGTTCAAGTACCTAGGAGTCTTGTTCACGAGTGGGGGAAGAGTGGATCGTAAGATCGACAGGCGGATCGGTGTGGCGTCTTCAGTAATGCGGACGTTGTACCGATCCGTTGTGGTGAAGAAGGAGCTGAGCCGGAAGGCAAAGCTCTCAATTTACCGGTCGATCTACGTTCCCATCCTCACCTATGGTCATGAGCTTTGGGTCATGACCGAAAGGATAAGATCACGGGTACAAGCGGCCGAAATGAGTTTCCTCCGCCGGGTGGCGGGGCTCTCCCTTAGAGATAGGGTGAGAAGCTCTGCCATCCGGGAGGAGCTCAACGTAAAGCCGCTGCTCCTCCACATCGAGAGGAGCCAGATGAGGTGGTTCGGGCATCTGGTCAGGATGCCACCCGAACGCCTCCCTAGGGAGGTGTTTAGGGCACGTCCAGCTGGTAGGAGGCCACGGAGAAGACCCAGGACACGTTGGGAAGACTATGTCTCCCGGCTGGCCTGGGAACGCCTCCGGATCCCCCGGGAAGAGCTAGACAAAGTGGCTGGAGATAGGGAAGTCTGGGCTTCCCTGCTTAGGCTGCTGCCCCCGCGACCCGACCTCGGATAAGCGGAAGATGATGGATGGATGGATGGATGGATACCAGCACAAATTATGCCATCTCATCTTCGCCACCTGAAAAGCAGACTTGGCATCTGAAAAACGATGATGTTCAAGTTCAAAAATAAAGTGCAATATCTGCTAATAGAATACAAAATAACTTAAAAAACTACAACAAACAGACATACAATATACATGAGTCGACAAAACGGGCGCCCAGTAAATAGGTAGGAAGGAACATCCCAGGTGTCCCTAAAGAAAGAGGGGAAGAGCTTTCAGAGTGTCTTTCGCTGCAAAGGTCTCTCTGGGTGGGTTTCAACATGACTTTGAAAAGGCCCGTGCAGAAGGAGCTGAATTGTAGATAATAATTGTTGTAGTTAAGAGGAGCAGACACATACCAATAAGTTTGTCTGCTCTAGTTGTCTGTTCTGGTGCTTAAATTGATCATAATAGCTCCTTGCAGAGCAGAAAGATTCTCCTAGATGTTATTCAGTTTGCGATTCAGTTCAGAAATCACACAAGTCTAAGTACCAACAACCCTGCGCATCTCACCAATCAAGACGGGCAGCCTCTGGGCTCCCTGAACTGCTGCCATTGTATTCTGAATTTGTAAAGAGACCAAAACGACGCTCCATCCAAGCTGCAAATGACCTGTTCGCAATTTCAAATAGATAATAGTCCAAATAGATCTTCGACGGAAAGAATCGCTTGACACATGACTTTCCACTTCTTCCACGAGTCCATTGTGTATCCAGCAGCAGACATTTCCCCGAACCCTAGCTTCTCGTCGAGAAAATCTTGTCAATTGGGTTGACAGACAAGTTTATCCAATTCATGTTTCAGACGTCGGAGAACAGTGCAAAAGAGAGGCTCTTAGAAAGTTTAAACAAGACGAGATGAAAAAGCCGAGCAGGGAAAGATAAAAGAAAATAGAAAGGGAGCGTCAACTTTCAGTGAGAGCAAGCAAAAAAAAAGATAAATAAATATCTATCTCCCTTCAGGGAGTATAAACTATAGAGAGAAAGTTTGTTAGCTTGAATGATGGTCATGTCTACAATTATTATGACAAATAAGTGACAGAGATCTACATTTCAATGAATGAAAGATGTCAAAATGACACTTTAAACGTGTTATCTTGATTAAAATTGATATTATGATAATACACACTGTTTGACATGCTATGATTATTTGTGTGAAGGTAAAAAACCCTGCACTTAGATACAGTGGGGCAAAAAAGTATTTAGTCAGCCACCGATCGGGCAAGTTCTCCCACTTAAAATGATGACAGAGGTCTGTAATTTTCATCATAGGTACACTTCAACTGTGAGAGACAGAAAGTGGGAAAAAATCCAGGAATTCACATTGTAGGAATTTTTAAGAATTTATTTGTAAATTATGGTGGAAAATAAGTATTTGGTCAGCTATTCAAAGCTCTCACTGATGGAAGGAGGTTTTGGCTCAAAATCTCACGACGCATGGCCACAATCATTCTTTCCTTAACACGGATCAATCGTCCTGTCTCCTTAGCAGAAAAACAGCCCCAAAGCATGATGTTTCCACCCCCATGCTTCACAGTAGGTACGGTGTTCTTGGGATGCAACTCAGTATTCTTCTTTCTCCAAACACAACAAGTTGTGTTTGAAGAAAATATAACTTTTCGGTATAAACTCAACTCGTCCTGTTTGGAGGAAGAAGAATACTGAGTTGCATCCCAAGAACACCGTACCTACTGTGAAGCATGGGGGTGGAAACATCATGCTTTGGGGCTGATTTTCTGCTGAGGGAACAGAACGATTGATCCGTGTTAAGGAAAGAATGAATGGGGCCATGTATCGTGAGATTTTGAGCCAAAACCTCCTTCCATCAGTGAGAGTTTTGAATGGTTGACCAAATACTTATTTTCCACCATAATTTACAAAACAATTCTTTAAAATTCCTGCAATGTGAATTCCTGGATTTTTTTTTCACATTCTGTCTTTCACAGTTGAAGTGTACCTATGATGAAAATTACAGACCTCTGTCATCATTTTAAGTGGAAGAACTTGCACAATCGGTGGCTGACTAAATACTTTTTTGCCCCATTGTAAATGTCCACTATTAGTACATAGAGTGAACTTTTAGGATGTATAATATCACCATGTTTGCAATTGTTCCAATATTGACACCGCTTCATAATAATTTGTTTGCCATGTCCCCCCTGGAGGACAGAATTTTTTTACCACACCTCTTGATAATATTTATACATCTATCTCTGCAAGGTAGTTCTGTATATACACACATGTTCATGTGTACTAGAACAGGAAGCCTGTTGATTAGATAAAACACTGCTGCCACCTAACTGCAGGCTTGTGTATCATTCTAACATGAATACTAGACTTTAGGGACAAATAATGAAAATCTCACCTGTAACCCACAACCGAGATTAGTGTGGTACCAACCCACTGTTTGGGATTTATGTGACGTAATTCCCATTTCCCTTCATCTTCCCTCTCAGGTGCTTGTGGGGAAGATTCAGTCAGCGTTTTCGCTTTGCGTAATGGCAGCTCAACAGCCGATCAGCCGGCTTTCGTCTCTGACTGGACCACGGCCGGAGATGGGGCCGTGTGCTTGCCGAAACGCAAGGCGGTGTGTGCGTCCGGAGCGGCGATGGGATGCCAGGCCTTGCGCTCTGAGGTTTTCCAACCGTGTCACGCACGCATACCTGTTATGGTGTTCCTCGCTAAATGTGAGGAGCAGGCATGTGAGCAATCAGACGTCTGCGAGTTCATTTCTGCCTACGCGCTCATGTGTAGACAGAGGAGTGTGTGTATAGACTGGAGAAGCGCCCACCTCTGCCGTAAGCCAGTTCAAAATCACTTTGCTTTTAAACCAGCCTGGACTTTTAACCCATACTCCATCTTTTGCAGCTTTACACTGTCCCGCCTCCTTGGAGTATGACGCATGTCGCACAGGCTGTATCGAGGACTGTGAAAGCATGCAGACGTTGCGGGGTGACTGGTCTGTTGCCAGGAGCAACCAGTCATCTTGTACGGACACACCCACCGAGGGCTGTTTCTGTCCTCGAGGGACAGTTTTGCATCAGGGAGTGTGTGTGTCACCAGAGGCATGCAAGCAGTGTGTGGACCAGCGTGGACGCTCCTATGAGGTCAGTCTCAAACTAAAGGAATGTTGTTCCACCAGGGCCCTTAGACACTTCTTTAGGCAAAATCTAAAGCTGCAACACACCAATGTGTTTAGTGTTTTGGTAGTAGTTTTCAGTGACATACTAGGAAGTGTTTTTGATTATTAATCTAAGCAAATTACCATAGTGCAGGGGTGTCCAAACTTTCCCCACTGAGGGCCGCACACTGAAAAATTAAAACATGCTGGGGATATTTTTCATTTTCAAAACTAATACAATATATGTATTAGTTAATCTTTAGTTTATATATTTTTTAAACCTTTAGAGTTCCCTTACAGTTGAGTACTGGGGGCTCAGGTGGGTCTCAGTCATGAAAATATTAAAAAGATAAGACAAATATTAATTTTGTTTCCAATGCTTAAATTTGTTGATCAACTTCAGAGCCATCTGTCATGATAAAGTCTTTTTTTTAAACGTTTTATGACCATGTTTTTTATGGCAAAAAATGCTAAATATGCTTACCCCCCCCCCCCCAAAATGTTAAAAGTGTAATATTTAATGTGAAGTAATTGGAGCCTTAAATAGATCAATAATTCATTACAACATTGATTTTGAGTCTTTAATATTTTTCAAGCAATGACCGTTCGAGCAAAATCCCCCTAAAATTCTTAGAGATTCAAAATGCCCCAGCTTATAAAAGTGTTACAATATGTTGTACATATTTATATATAAAGGGAAAAGCAGTAGAAAATGGATGGATGGATACATACATTTGTGTTTTCAATGCTTAGATCAACTTCAGAAGTATCCTTTGGTCCTTTGTATATATATATATATATATATATATATATATATATGTCTTGATTGGATTATCCAGCGAATAGTGCTCGATACCGTGGTAGAGCGCAATATATAGGTGTGGGAAAAATCACAAGACTACTTAATCTCTACAGAACTGTTTCATGAGGGGTTCCCTCAATCATCAGGAGATTTTCCCTCAATCATCAGGAGATGATTGAGGGAACCCCTCATGAAACAGTTCTGTAGAGATGAAGTAGTCTTGTGATTATTCCCACACCTACATATATATATATATATATATATATATATATATATATATATATATATATATATATATATATATATATATATATCAGGGCTGCGAATCTTTGGGTGTCCCACGATTTGATTCAATATCGATTCTTGGGGTCGCAATTTTTTCGATTCAACTCGATTCTCGATTCCAAAACGATATTTTTCCGATTCAAAACGATTCTCTATTCATTCAATACATAGGATTTCAGCAGGATCTACCCCAGTCTGCATAGTAGTGATTTTTAATCACTACTATGCTGAAATTATAACTAATATTGATACTGTTGTTGATAATATTCATTTTTTTTTCACTACTTTTGGTTTGTTCTGTGTCGTGTTTGTGTCTCCTCTCAATTGCTCTGTTTATTGCAGTTTTGGGTGTTGCTGGGTCAGGTTTGGTTTTGGAATTGGTTTGCATTGTTTTGGTATTGCTGTGTATTGGTTTGTTGGATTGATTAAAAAAATAAAAATAAATAAATAAATAAATAAAAATCGATTTAAAAAAAAATGAGAATCGATTCTGAATCGCACAACGTGAGAATCGCGATTCGTATTTGAATCGATTTTTTCCCACACCCCTAATATATACTATATATATATATATATATATATATATATATATATATATATATATATATATATATATATATATATATATATATATATATATTGTCCTGTGTGAATGGAGCCTAAATAAAAATTATCCGATTATGACGTGCATTTTCAGCATCACACCTTAAATCGGAATACTTTACTTTGACATGCGCAACACATACCGTAATAAGAAAGGTGTGTTATTGCTTGTGCTAAAGCGCCATCTTTTGAACAATTTTTTTTCACTGCAGGTGCTGACTAAGCATTACCATGAATTGATTAACGTGGACCCCGAATTAAACAAGTTGAAAAACTTATTTGGGTGTTACCATTTAGTGGTCAATTGTACAGAATATATACTGTACTGTGCAATCTACTAATAAAAGTTTTAATCAATCAATCAGCAGTGACTTCCACTGATAGCAAACATAGCATTTCTGCTTTGTCTGACGTCACTGTATTGATTTATCTTATTTGTTTTCTATTTGCAACTTTTATTTTGTCTCTCGGGCTTCACGGTGGCAGAGGGGTTAGTGCATCTGCCTCACAATACGAAGGTCCTGCAGTCCTGGGTTCAAATCCAGGCTCGGGATCTTTCTGTGTGGAGTTTGCATGTTCTCCCCGTGAATGCGTGGGTTCCCTCCGGGTACTCCGGCTTCCTCCCACCTCCAAAGACATGCACCTGGGGATAGGTTGATTGGCAACACTAAATTGGCCCTAGTGTGTGAATGTGAGTGTGAATGTTGTCTGTCTATCTGTGTTGGCCCTGCGATGAGGTGGCGACTTGTCCAGGGTGTACCCCGCCTTCCGCCCGATTGTAGCTGAGATAGGCGCCAGCGCCCCCCGCGACCCCGAAAGGGAATAAGCGGTAGAAAATGGATGGATGGATGGATTTTGTCTCTCTTTTTGAAATGTAGCTATTCTGTGCCCTTTATATTGTGATTATGTACGGGTTGCCTGGATCAACTAGATCCCTCCGTTTATGTTTACATCGACACATGACACTCAAGACCAGCAGTAAGGATAATCTCAACCCGAATTTTAGAAGTGTTTTCATGCATTACAATCCAAATGACTACCGGTACCCGTCTCGATTGGAATTATTAAATTTTGATCAGAACATGTGTGATCGGGTCAAAATATTCCGAGTGGCGTGTTTACATGAAGCATTTTTGATCTGATTATGTTTTTAATCCCATTAATTGTGTCCATGTGCACTTTGCTATTTGATTTTGATTCATTATTACTTTTTTTTGAGCACTCACACAGTTTTACAGAAAAAAAAACAGCCTGTATGTCAGCTCTGTGTTATTTTGTCAACATTGCAACTTTGTCTTGTTAATATTTCACCAGCTAACACTTATGGACACCTCTGTTGTAGTGGTAATATCACAAACAGCATCCACATTAATTATTATTTAGCTCTGTGAATGCACAGCTTTTTGGTACAAGTGCTGTGACATTATACTGCCCACTGGTGGTTGTACAGACAAGTTGTTTGTTTTTGTTTGTACAGTATCTGCAGAGTTGGGTACCGGATGACAACCCATGTTTGATCTGCATGTGTTTGGGCCGGCAGCACATCAACTGCACCGCCCGACCCTGCAATGATGTGCAAGGCAACCGCACTCCTATTTATTTTATTTTCTACATGAAACATGTTTACCTTCATGATGGACATGCCGTATAACTAAATGTTTGTGTTTGTGCGCAGCACCAGTGTGTGGACCCTGTGAGGTTCTAAAGGAAAAGAGAAATTCCAAGTGCTGCCCAGAGTATGAATGTGGTAAGTGCAAGATTAATGCAACATGAATACTTGTTCAGTGTCGCCCACGTGCTCCCTCTGACTTTTTAGTGTGTGATCTGTCGAGCTGTGATGTGCCTGAAGCACCCCGCTGTGAGGATGGTGAAGTGGTGCATTTGAAAAACCCGGGAGAATGTCAAGCCATTCATGAGTGCGGTAGGATGCCTTTATATAAAACCAATTTCACACACACATCTAGGGATGGGTACTGTTCACATTTTGATCGATACAATACCAATTCCTGGTACCTGATAGTCCATACTCAGCTATACCAATTTTTGGTACTTTTGTGTGTGTTGATAAATGTTATTTTAATGTAACATTTAAAAATGAGCTGATTATGATGACTGTGCTGGGCATTGGTTATATCCGTCCATCAATCTATTTTCAACCGCTTGGCCCTTTGGGGTCCATCCATCCATCCATTTTCTACCGCTTATTACCTTTGGGGTGGCGGGGGGTGCTGGTGCCTATTTAGCTACAATCGGGCCTTGTTTTCTAATTAAATTTGAGTCTCATTTGCCATGCAGTTCGACTTCCAGGACATTAGATGGCAGTACTGTATAGGCCAGGGGTCGGCAACCCAAAATGTTGAAAGAGCCATATTGGACCAAAAAAAAAAAAATCTGTCTGGTGCCTCCAACAAATAAAAGCCTCACATAAGTGTTATAATGAAGACAACACATGACGTAAGTGTCTATATTAGCCTACTATCAAAAATTACTATGTGTGTCACTGCCTGACGCAAATCTTCGTTGACAGAAATGTTGTATTTTAATTTTCATTCTACACATTTTTGGAACATTGGAAATCATTAGTAAAACAGAGGCTTTACCATGAATTGATTAATGTGGACCCCTAATTAAACAAGTTGAAAAACTTATTCGGGTGTTACCATTTAGTGGTCAATTGTACGGAATATGTACTGTACTGTGCAATCTACTAATAAAAGTTTCAATCAATCAATCAATCAATCTCACGGGAATAGTTAGCTCCCGGCATAGAATGGCCAAAGGTATAGATGTGTGTGTACAAGTTTAAGGAAACGGCAGGCTGTCTTCTTCTAATGAATTTATTACAATCTTTGTAAGCTGGGTAACATTTGCTGTGGTCTGGAACAACGTGGTACACAGACAACTATCAGAATTGCAGCCAACGTTACATACACATAATGTGTCATGAGACATGCAAATACAAATTAAATACACAAAGGACATAAGTAAAGGAAATTACATGAGCTCAAATATACCAACAAATGAGGCATTGTGATGCAATATGTACATACAGCTAGCCTAAATGGCATGTTAGCATTGATTAGCTTGCAATCATACACTGACCAAATATGCCTGATTAGCACTCCACATAAGTCAATAACTTCCACAAAGCTCACCTTTTTGCATTCAGGCACAGCATAAAAAGTTTGGTAGACAAAATGAGACAAAGAAAGAGCGGTATAAAACACGTCTTTCTGTGGCAGCGTCGGAGAAAGTTGTACATGAAAAGAAACTATGGCAAGTTCGAAGACCGCTGAAATTAAGACAAAACGACGCTCGCCAAATACTCTCATCAGTAAAACATGTTTAATACAAACAGTGGGATTTCTAACAGTTAGGAAGGTTTGTCTCATGTTTGTCCTAAATAAACTATATTAAAACAAAAATGTGTATGCATTCTTTGAAAAAACTCCAGGGAGCCACTAGGTCGGAAATTGGTTGCTGACCACCGGTATAGTCTATAAAAGGTATGTTGTCTAACTAAGAAAGTAGCTTTTTCCAGGAAGTTGAATGAGTTATGTTGCACCCTAAAACGTGTTTATACAGTAAGTATTGTTCTTATTACACACCAGCTGATTTAATGTAACGTTCATCTTAGTTGTAGGTTTCATTACCAAATATGGAGGTGTTTATATAACCGAGGCTAAAAAGTAGCCCGTCTATAGCAAGTCCAAGGAAAATTGTCGTCAAGCTAGCACATTTTGGAAGAGTGGAGCCTTACCTTACGTTTGAGCGTTTTCTACTAGCACATGTGCTTTGTTGTTGTTGAAAATTGCAACATTATTTACAGGGAGTTGGGCTGTGCTGAAGGAGTGATTGTTTACGTAAGCAGGTGTTTAGTCTGCAACCGGACATGACGTCACATGCAACAAAATTATCGAAATATGGCACCATAGTGCAGAATTGGGTCGATGCCTAGTACTGAACTCGGTACTCATCCCTACAAAGATTAGTGATGGGATCGGCAGTACTTTTGACTGTACTGAATCACTAGAATGAGTTCCTTAAATTGATTCGTTCAAAAGATTTGTTCACCGAATCACGTCTGCAGCAGCAGTTCTGTGTACAGGTCGGCTAATCATGAGTCAGTCAGTAACAGCTTCCCCAGCGGCAGATCTCGGTGTGTGTCAGTTGGCGAACGACACAAGCCCTCAGCACCCAATGAACGACGCACACAGTGACTGAACGAGATCCTCAATGTGACGTCATCCTCCGCGACACAGTCAGTTCTCTGTGTCAGTACGTTCGAGAACGTGATTCACGTGATTCACGTCGAGAAACAGTCAGTTCTCTGTGTCAGTACGTTCGGGAACGTGATTCACGTGATTCACGTCGCGACACAGTCAGTTCTCTGTGTCAGTACGTTTGCGAACGTGATTCACGTGATTCACGTCGAGAAACAGTCAGTTCTCTGTGTCAGTACGTTCGGGAACGTGATTCACGTGATTCACGTCGCGACACAGTCAGTTCTCTGTGTCAGTACGTTTGCGAACGTGATTCACGTGATTCACGTCGCGACACAGTCAGTTCTCTGTGTCAGTACGTTTGCGAACGTGATTCACGTGATTCACGTCGCGCCACAGTCAGTTCTCTGTGTCAGTACGTTCGCGAACGTGATTCACGTGATTCACATCGCGACACAGTCAGTTCTCTGTGTCAGTACGTTCGCGAACATGATTCATGTGATTCACGTCGCTATACAGTCAGTTCTTTGTGTCAGTACGTTCGCGAACGTGATACACTTGAGTCACGTGATTCACGTCGCGACACAGTCAGTTCTCTGTGTCAGTACGTTCGCGAACGTGATCCACGTGATTCGCACCAGTTCCACTCATACCGGCATGGTCGCGGCGGAGCTCAACTGAACTGAGAAAGGAACGAATCAGTTCATATAGTGATTCAGTTCAGTACGTTCACTCAAAAGATTTGTTTGTTCAAACGAATCGTTCGCGAACAACACAACACTAACAAACATTTCAGTGCTTTGACTTTGTCTCTTTTCAACCCTAGTTTGCAAAAAGGAGAACTGCGTTTCTCGCTCCCGTCCTGCGTGCGGGGCGCATCGGCAGCTGACGGTGAAAAAGACAAAGTGCTGTGACGTGTTTGAGTGCTCGTGTAGCTGTCACAACTCCACCCGCACTTGTCCTGCTGGCTTCATCACAGCTTCCAAGACGGACGACTGTGACTGCACCGAGACAAGCTGCCTACCGGACAATGTCAGTGGTATCTTAGTACGGTCACAGGGGGTGCTAGTTGGATTCTTGTTGACTTTGTGTAAGAAGTGGGATATACTGTATCATGCACTAGGGCTGTGAGTCTTTGGACACCACACGATTCGATTTGATTCTTGGGGTTGATAATTCCATTCTCGATTCAAAACGATTCTTCTAAACCTAAACTTTTTTTAAAAAAAATGGGTGCCGGTTCTATGATGAACTACATTCCTCCATAAAATACATTAAGAGCTCAGACAAATTGTTATAGTACTTAACAGAAAACGTTTTTTGTTTAAAAGTTTGGACACAGTGTCTCATTTCAATGTTTTTTCTTTATTTTCATGACTATTTACATTGTAGATTGTCACTGAAGGCATCAAAACTATGAATGAACACATGTGGAGTTATGTATTTAACAAAAAAAAGTGAAATAACTAAAAACATGTTTTATATTCTAGTTTCTTCAAAATAGCCCTTTGCTCTGATAATTTTTTTTAACACTCTTGGCATTCTCTCGATGTGTTTCAAGAGGTAGTCACCTGAAATGGGGTTTCTCTTCACAGATGTGCTTGAAACTCATTGAGAGAATGCCAAGAGTCTGCTACTATTATAAAGATAATCTTTTACAATGTTTTTTATTTTTTTTACTGTAAGTTTTTAAAAACAACAGAGTATTCCTGTTTTATAGCAGATCTTGGATCATTGTAATCATATTGTCTTTGTTTTAATTCATAACTAGACATTTGGTGAAGTAAAGATGTGGCATCAACATTTTGACCTCTTGAGAACCAGCGTCTTCTGCAATGGACATTTGTGTTTTGGCTACTTCTTTCCAAAATTTGTACTCCGACAAAAGAAATAAACAAAATGTCCATCACAGGGGAGGCTTATTCTCAAAATAAGAAAAATACTGAAAGAAGAAGTAAATTTGGGAAAATGTGGCTCTTGAACAATTTAGTTATATAGCCCTGCCATAAATGCTCTAATTCAGATGTCTTCAACAGGGGGTCTGTGACCCCAAGGCGGTCCGCAAATGTACTTCAAGGGGGTCGTGACATTTCTGGTTGATCAGACTTTTTAAAAATATATTTCTTCATACTACCACCCGCATTGTTTTCACCAATGTAAGTTTTAATACATACACCTTAAAGAGGCATAGTTTGATTTGTTTCTACATTTAGAACATTTCCTTCTTGTTTACATAACATGTAATGGTGTTTCTTTGGTCAAAACATTGCATAGATTATGTTTTACAGAACGTTTTCAAACCTCTTTTGGACCGTCTCTTCAGGATTTGTGGGCGGTCCTATTTACGGGCCTCCACTTCGACTGCGTCTTCTCCCCATCATTCATGTTGTAGTTTTTAGCACTTTTATAGCGAGTCTACCAACAGATATACATAAGATCAAGGTAAATTATACGCTACATTGTATTAGAAATGGCAACAGCGGAGGATGCATGTGCAAGTACAAGCCAGTCTGCCCCACAACAGGAGGATAAAAGAAAAAAGGCACTTATTGATTACAAGGTCGGACTACAATGGCGGACCCGTGAAAAAGCACTTTGGGTAAATCTCTACCATTCATGGATATATCCGATGACGTCAAACTTTGCAAAAACGTCATAAATATAGGGCGAATTTCAAACGGCTCGTTTGGAGGAAGTATGAAAGAAGGCCAGATTGTTCTATAAATGTGATTTCACATTTTAGAGACTTTTGCAGATCCAAAATACACAAAAACATGTACCAACAGGTAAGAAAAGTTGGTTTTGCAAAATAGGTCCCCTTTAACTTTCCAACACTCTATGGTGTAGTTTACAAGTGTCAATGAGAATGAAAATGAATATTTCTATTATTCCAAGATAGCAAATTACTAGTTGTCAACAAGCACGCTAGTTACTAGCTCACGATTAGCGCGCTGGTTGCTACCTAGCGATTAGATGCCCTAGCTGCAAACTGACAATTAGCAAGCTGGTAGCCAGCTCGGGATTAGCGTGCTAGTTTCCAGCCAGCATTGGCAGCCAGCTACTAACTGCGCTACATCAAGGTTGTAAAACTCGTTTTCATTGAGGGCCACATAACAGTTATGGTTGCCCTCAGAGGGCCGCTTTTAATAATGACTAGAATATGAATATAAATACATGTGTGTGTGTATGTATATATATATATATATATATATATATATATATACATTTAGCACATTAACAATATATTTTTTTACATAAGCTATAAAAAAAATATTAACATTTTACTTTGAAAACTGGCAGCTCAATCACCAGAATTTTAAAGTAAAAGCCGTGTGTGTGTTTTTTTTTACAGCATATAAAGAAATTGAATAAATGGAATGGAACGGAAAAACAATACAACTGTTTTAAGTGGTAAAATTCAAGCAACTAAGCGGAAAGGTTTTTTTTTTTTTCCTTAAAATGTTGTTTTAATGTTGTTTTTTGGTTTGTTTTTCAATGTTTTAGTGTCTTACTGTATATGGGAAAAAACAGCACCAAAGTTGATTTTACAGTAACAAACTCAGTCAGTGGAATTTAACTGTAAAATCTATTTGTGAAGTGAATTATATTTATATAGCGCTTTTCTCTAGTGACTCAAAGCGCTTTATATAGTGAAACATATCTAAGTTACATTTTAAACCAGTGTGGGTGGCACTGGGAGCAGGTGGGTAAAGTGTCTTGCCCAAGGACACAACGGCAGTGACTAGGATTGCAGAAGCGGGAATCCAACCTGCAACCCTCAAGTTGCTGGCATGGCCACTCTATCAACCGAGCTATGCCGCCCCAATTTGATTGACAATTTGTTTTGAAAAAAAAAAGGCAAGCAGATATTTAAGTACAGTATTTGTCATTATTTTAACAAAAATATTTTTGGAATACATGACAATATAATACTTAGATTTTGATAATATTGAATTTTAAAAGATATGCAATTGCATGCAGTACATGATTTTTAAAGTCAAAAGGGAAAGAACAAATATATTTAGTAGGAAATGATCAAGCATTTTAATAACACATGTTATTTACAGGCAGGCCAGATTTGGTCCTTGAGTTTGACACCAGTGCTCTATTCTGTATTATTTGAATTGAATGTCTTATAACTGTACTTTAAAAACTGTTTTAATTAAAAACTAAATTTTACAAGATATATAAGTAGGGGGGACCTCTGCTCAAATTGTTTATTCACCTAAATAAATCAACTTATAATTGTAATTTATATTACAGCTGATTATTTTTATCTTTAAACTGTGTGTGAAAGCGATGGACGACGCTTAATAACTTATTCCCCCGACAGGTGTGTGTGGTTGGTGGTGTGGTGCATCCCGTGGGCAGCAAGTGGAATGAGGGATGCGAGAAGTGCAGCTGCAGTGCCCTGCAGGACAATGTCACCTCCCTGCACGTTGTCCAGTGCTCTCCGCCAGTTTGCCAACGCAGCTGCCCCACCGTGAGACAAAATGCATTTCACCAGCAACGAAAGACCTTCACTAATATTGTTATGTTCATGCACATCCTAGGGATCCAAGTACACGCCATCCAGTGGGGAATGCTGCGGGAAGTGCAAACCCACTAGCTGTGTGGAGTCCGAGGGAGAGATGCGAGGGGACTCACTGATTGGTGTAAAGCTGAGAATGGTAGGCAGGTACTTGATTCATAAGTGAGTAGCAGACCTCCTGTAGCTCATTTCCTTGATCCATTCTGTATGCACAGGTGGGCGAGCAATGGCAGTCGCCCGATGATAAGTGTGTGTTGCATAAGTGTGTGAGGGTGAAAGATGAGTTGTTCATCTCTTCTACAAACATCAGCTGTGCTGTTATCAACACACCGGCCTGTCCGCTGGGCTCAGAGTTGCGCTGCGACACGCACGATTGCTGCCCACGCTGCCACTGTGGTGAGTACATTACACATAACTCTTGTCAGTAGGTGAGCAGCATGCAGTTGCAGGGGCCTTCCAGCAGAGGTCACACTTACGATGAGATCATGGTACTTATAGCAGGGGTCTCCAAACTTTTTCCAATAAGGGCTGTCACGCAAAATTTCTTCCCCCCTACAAAAACCTTCCCCCCGGAAGACATTTGGCGTGACAGCCCCTCTAATGCTTGAAGGACCCCAATGAGGGTGGAAGGACCTTAAAGCAGCCAACACAGCTGCCTGTTTTAATAGCATTAAAATTGACTGATCGTCATTGGTGAAAAATAACGGTGAGGAAAAAATATTAGCATTCCAGCATGCTAACCTTTCAAGCTAATTTGGCTTCTCTAATTTTGCAGCTGTAATACTTAAGAGGCATATAATTTGGTATTGTCACGCCCTCATTGGGGTCCTTCAGGCATTAGAGGGGCTGTCACGCTAAATTTCTTCCACGGGGGAAGGTTTTTGTAGGGGGGAAGAAATTTGGCGTAACAGGCCCACACATTGAAAAATCAAAGCATGCGTGGCCGTTTTCATATTTTTTATTTAAAAGTCATTACAATATAAATACTTTGTTATGTGTAGGACTTCCCACAAGTTTGGTCCCAGGAACCCTGAAGGGTCTCAGTATGTGTGTGTGTGTGTGTGTATAAATATATATGTATGTATGAATGAATGTGTATATGTATGTATGTTTGTATATATATATATATACATATATATATATATATATATATATATATATATGTATATATATATATATATATACATAAATACATCAAATTTGTCAATATATGTGTGTGCTTCTCATTACATTGGATGCTTTATCTGTTCTATAGCTTCTAAAGTCAAGTGAAGTCAAGTGAAGTTGATATTACAACCAATCATTGATCTCACAGATGATTTTCTTGACTTCAATCCCACTGCAAATGCGAATGAAGTGCATACTTAGTCAACAGCCATACATGTCACACTAAGGGTGGCATTATGAACAACGTGCCATATAGCTAAAAACCACACCAAACAACTATGACAAACACATGTTGGGAGATTATTTGCACCGCAACTCAACACAAACACTACAGAACATAATCCCACAATTACCTGCAGCACCAACTGTTCCGGGACGCTACAATACAAACAAACGTCATTGGTGGATCTACACCTAACATCCACTATAATGATACCAAGTACATTAGCGTTTCTAGTCGATACTATTACGATAACATCAATGTTTTTTAGCTTCACAAAATCAATATAGACAAACGCCATTGGTGGAGCAACACCTAACATCCACTGTAATGATATCAACTACAATAGCGTATCTAGTCGATACTACTACGATAACATCGGTATTTTTTAGCATCACAAAATATTCTTTCATTTTTTAAAAGACACAAAATATGCCATTTTACCATGAATTGATTAACGTGGACCCCCGACTTAAACAAGTTGAAAAACTTATTTTGGGTGTTACCATTTAGTGGTCAATTGTACGGAATATGTACTGAACTGTGCAATCTACTAATAACAGTTTCAATCAATCCAATCAATCAATGCAATGTTTGATTTGAAAAAATTGGAGCCTTAAAAAGGTCAATATATCAAGATGCAAGAGATAGGAGGACGATTTGCAGGTAAGACAACTATTTAATTATATAGAAACACAGGTAGCGCTAAGAGGTGCCGCTGGGAAGTGCACGGAAACATAGGCAGTTTACAGCAAACAGCGTGAGTAACTTTGATTAATACAACAATCCTCGAGCCCTCACTGGAGGGCAAGGCAAGCATAAATAGCAGCCGGATTGTCAACTGCAAGCAGGTGTGCCAGGCTGCCAATCAGGAAGAGGTGAGGGGGAAAAGCGCTCAGGAAGACAAACAAGAAGTGCAACAAAGAAGGAGCGCATACTCGGAAATAAACACAAACGGAAACAGAACATGTGACACCTGACGTGACAGATCGTCACACAATAATTCATAATGACATTGATTTAAATGTATATTATTTTTGAGCACTGACAGTTTAACAAAAAAGTCCTAATAAATTTTTTAGGGATCCAAAAAGGCCCCATTCCTAACATTTTTTCAAAAGTCATATTTTATTTTATTTTTCTTACCTTGCCTAAGTCTGTAGATCAACTTCAGATTTATCCGTCGTTTATAAAATCAAACACCTTTTTTCGTGTTTTTTTGTTTATTTGTCTTATGCCTTTTGTTGTGGTTTACTAAGAGGAGTGACGGCAAACGGACACCAGGTGGCAGTAATGTTCAAAAATGTATCATATATGGTAAAAATATATATAATAAGAATACTAAACAATACTAACGACTTAAACCAAGTAAATGAAGTGTGACAAAAACTAAAGAGTGTATGGTGTAAGACTAAGTGTGTAAATTAACTGAAGTGTGTGTTACCAAGTGTTGTAGAGAGGCAAAGGAACAAGGCAGTCCGAGAGGCAGGCAGATGATCATTCAGGGCAGGAGAGAAAAGGCAAGATCCGTGTTCAGGCGAAGGTCGAGAATCGAGGAAGGCAGTCCAAAAACACAGGGGGAAATAACAGACGATCTCTAAGGGGGAAGACTGGTACACCATTTGAGAACTAAGTTCCCGCGCCGATCCTTGGGTCCACTGGTCCCTTTATACAGCTTATCGTCATCAGTCACAGGTGTGCAGGTTGACTGATCGTCTGCAGGCTTGAAGTTGCGTGGGCGTGCTGCGATCAGCGTGAGCGGGGGCGTGTCCGGGAGCGCTGTCAGCGGATCCTCTTGGTTGTCCCGCAGCGGAAGGAGACGCAGACTGCGCATGTGCCACAACACCTTTTTTAGCAAAGATAACATTGTTTTAATAGAGCGTACACACAGAATATGCAAATTTCCCCACCAAAAAAAAAATCAAGTGGAATTTTTGATAATTGGTATATTAAATGTGTCAATAACAACAATGATTTTGATTCATTTTGTTTTTGGAGCAATAACAGCTTTAAAGGCGTACTGAAATTAGATTTTCTTATTCAAACGGGGATAGCAGGTCCATTCTATGTGTCATACTTGATCATTTCGCAATATTGCCCTATTTTTGTTGAAAGGATTTAGTAGAGAACATCGACGACAAAGTTCCCAACTTTTGGTCGCTAATAAATAAGCCTTGCCTGTACCGGAAGTAGGAGACGATGTGCGCGTGACGTCACGGGTTGTGTAGCTCCTCACATCCTCACATTATTTACAATCATAGCCTCCAGCAGCAAGAGCTATTCAGAATGAGAAAGCGATAATGTCCCCATTAATTTGAGGGAGGATGAAAGTTTCATGGATGAGGAAAGTTAAAGTGAAGAACTAAAGAAAAAGAAAAAGCGACGGCCCTAGGCGGCGGCAGTGGGAACGTTTCAGATGTTATTAGACACATTTACCAGGATAATTCTCGAAAATCCCTTATCTGCTTATTGTGTTAATAGTATTTTAGTCAGATTATCAAGTCATACCTCAAAGTCGGATGGCTGCGGTGAACGCCAGTGTCTCTGAGAGAAGCCGAGGAGCCAAGACCACAGCTGCCTTTTTGACAGCTACAGGAGGAAGTCCCATAATACAATTAAGTCTCCGGTAAGAGCCGACTTAATATCACAATTTTCACACTTGCTGGTTGACGTAGAGAAACATGTTCGCTTGACCGCTATGTGTTAAAGCTTCACAACAAACAAAGAAACACTGGCTGTGTTTCGGTGCTAAAGGCAGCTGCAATCCACCGCTTTCCACCAACAGCAATCTTCTTTATAGTCTCCATTATTAATTGTACAAATTGCAAAAGATTCAGCAACGCAGATGTCCAAATCACTGTGTAATTATGCGATGAAAAGAGACAACTTTTAGCCGTAAGTGGTGCTGGGCTAATATGTCTGCTACAACCCGAGACGTCACAAACACGCGTCATCATACGTGTCAACATTCCGCGACGTTTTCAACAAGAAACTCTGCGGGAAATTAAAATTTGTAATTTAGTAAACTAAACCGGCCTTATTGGCATGTGTTACAATGTTAATATTTCATCATTGATATATAAACTATCAGACTGCTTGGTCGGTAGTAGTGGGTTTCAGTAGGCCTTTAAATAAAAAAACACCCTGCAATTGAAACTGTGTGTATTAGAGTCAAAGTTCCATTACATTTCACCTTTTTTCTTATTTTAATTTCACTTTTTAATGTTTGTTTTTTTTGTTTTTTTAAAACATTTGCTTTAACCACACTTTGGATGCAGCCTAACATTGATATTGTTTTTTTTTTTGTTTTATCCCCCACAGCTCCTGTAGATGCCTGCGTCCTCAACAACACTCTTCTTGGAGTAAGCAGTACATATTGTGTCCAGTTTGAGATTTTGCTCCGTTTGAATATTTCTGCGTGTGCAGGCCGGGGAGAAGCTGATGGTGGATGCCTGCACGCACTGTGAATGCTCGGTGGAGGATGGCGCCATCAAGAGACACAGGCTATCCTGCAGGAGAATCCCCTGTATGCCTTGTCCCATGGTAGTCCTTCTTTCTCATGTCTCATTTATACATAGTGTACATTCCTGGTTCTTCTGTTCAGTTATTTGTGCGCCAACTAACGTGCAGTCCTATCTTCAGGGATACATTGAGCAGAAAGAAGAAGGTGCTTGCTGTGGTCGCTGTGTCGCCACCACCTGCTTTGTGAGCATGCCTGATGGACAGCAGATGAGTATGCAGGTAAGTGTGTGCCTTGTAGAAAAGAGGCCTTATGCAATGCTTTATAGTACGGCGGTAATGCTTTTAAGTACTATACTTTCAGTTTATTTGGACCATGCATACTACAAAATGTCAAGCATCACATATTTCCAGTTGTTTCATTACATCACGTCCGAAAAGGAGTAAGAAGAAGCAGAGTCTATTTAATCCTATGCCTTGTCTTGCTATAGCAATTTTATCCCATGTCCTTGTTCTCTGTAACAGAACAGTTAATAAATAAATAATAAACCATATTAAGTAAACAAATCTTCAATACATAAATCTTTATCTCAAAATGAAAAAATAAAAAGTTCAATATGTTCACAAGTGAAGTGAAGTGAATTATATTTATATAGCGCTTTTCTCAAGTGACTCAAAGCGCTTTACATAGTGGCACCCAATATCTAAGTTACATTTAAACCAGTGTGGGTAGCACTGGGAGCAGGTGGGTAAAGTGTCTTGCCCAAGGACACAATGGCAGTAACTAGGATGGCACAAGCGGGAATCGAACCTGCAACCCTCAAGTTGCTGGCACGGCCACTCTACCAACCGAGCTATGCCGCCCCAACTGTCGTTCTGTGTACTTTGTGAACACTAATAGTTTGAATACTCTCTTAAACTGAATCATATTAGTGCGTTGTTTCATTTATTTGCTTAATCAATTCCATGATTTAATTTCACATACGGATATGCTAAAGGTTTCAAGTGTTGTACGCGCATACAGTTGTTTTAAATTAGATTTTATTCCTCCTCTTTTGTTGAGAAGAATTGTACATTCTTGGGTAGCTGTCAGAGTTAGTTTGTGACGAACCCCAAGATGCAGAGAAAGAGGCAGGCATGGAGTGAGAAAACATGATTTAATTTAAAACACTGAGACAAAAACAAAGAAAGGGTACAACAAAAAGCGAGCACGAGGCGGATAACAAACAAAAAGGCCTAGTTTGGAAGCTAGCAGGTATCGAGCAAGAAACAGAAGTCGTACTTATAATATGAAAACAAAGCTTGGAAGGAGGGAACAAAAGACAATAAGCTACAAACCACTATCAAATATAGCTTACCGCAACGCTGCATTGATACGATATGATACGACACGACAGGTAGCAACGACAAGAGCGACAATAATCCAGCACTGACTGGAGGAACAAAGCAGGTAAAATAGGACAGGGCTGATTGACACCAGGTGTGGCCAGGTGCCAATCATCCGCAGCTGAGGGGAAAACATGGCACAGGGAAAAAAACAGGAAACAGACAAAATAAGAGCGCTGACAGGAACTTAAACAGGAAATACTAAACACACACAGAGGAAAAACTAAAACATAAACAAACTGTCAAAGGCAAGCCTGACAGTAGCAGGTTATAGTTTGCTTTGTATATAATTTTTGCGGTTTGCAAATGCACCTAATCATTGAATTTCAATATTTGTAATTCAATAAAAAAAAAAGTAGTATGTCCTCTATATCCAACATTATGTATTTTTATAAGTGATCGTTTTTTTTTTTTAACACCGTTAGTGAATGAAGCGCACATTTGTAGTTGTTTCCCCATATTTCAATGCAATAACTCAGATATTGTAAAACTAGCGAGCAGTAGAGATTATGAAGTTATTTTTGGTCCAGAACATATTTTGTTTTATTCATTATTGACGTGCTTTATGTCTTATATTTTTTACATGAGGTTTCCAGTTCATTTTGTCATCTATTATTACACCCAAAAATGTGTTTTCTTTTACCCTTTCTGTATTTGTTTGACTTCCCTTCTACTGTTACCAAATAACATTACTTTAGTTTTACTGAGATTTGTCAAACCATTTTTTTTATTTTGTCATTTCTTATGTTATTATTTGTATTATGTATATGTTCTCTCCTGAACAAAACACAGAAAAAATGAACAAATTAAAAAGATGGTACTTTAACATACGCCATAGTACAGTAAAGTAGGTCCCACTGTCATATTACACAAAAGTATACTTTTCTATGTTTTGTATGTTTATACTACAAGCACATCATATATACCATGTAGTATTTGAAAGACTATAGTCTTATATTGCATCTTTAATGCTATATCATTATTGGGAAAGAGTCCTCTCAGAATGTTTTTATTCTGAGACAGTCTGAATAAAGCAATGTGACTAAAATTGACGTCGAATAATTAATTTTATACAAAGGAGCAAGTACAAACAATAGCAATTCGCCCGCTGGAGAGAGGACCGAGCCGTCTAAAGTCGGTTGCGTTCTCAAAAAATAGTCTCTCTCCTCATATGCTTTTGTCCGTCTTGCTAAGATCAAAACCGAAAGTTAACGTGGCTTACGGGTTGGGCACACGCATTTTTGTCCCACTCTCACTCTCCGTACCTGGAACATCCCAACACCACTCAAACTAGAGGGAATAATGTGTGTGTGTGTGTGTGTGTGTGTGTGTGTGTGTGTGTGTGTGTGTGTGTGTGTGTGTGTGTGTGTGTGTGTGTGTGTGTGTGTGTAGATAAAAAACAGGGTGAGGTTATGGTGTTAATATTCCATCCATCCATCCATTTCCTACCGCTTATTCCGTTTCGGGGACACGGGGGGCGCTGGCGCCTATCTCAGCTACAATCGGGCGGAAGGCGGGGTACACCCTGGACAAGTCGCCACCTCATCGCAGGGCTGGTGTTAATATTGTTTGAGCAAAACCAAGGCCAAAGCTAGTAACTTCTAAGATGTTCCATTTGGCTAAAAAATGTTACCCAAACACTTGCTATACCGTGTTAAACCAAATTATGTAAACATATATTGTTTTATGTTACCATACCATACTACAGTGGTTCTCAACCTTTTTTCAGTGATGTACCCCCGTGAACATTTTTTTAATTCAAGTACCCCCTAATCAGAGCAAAGCATTTTTGGTTGAAAAAAAGAGATAAAGAAGTAAAATACAGCACTCTGTCATCAGTTACTGATTTAATAAATTGTATAAAAGTGCAAAATATTGCTCATTTGTAATAGTCTTTCTTGACCTATTTGGAAAAAAAGATGTAAAAAAAAACAAAAAAAAAATTTGAAAAATAAACAAGTGATTCAATTATAAATAAAGATTTCTACACATGGAAGTAATCATCAACTTAAAGTGCCCTCTTTGGGGATTGTAATAGAGATCCACCTGGATTCATCAACTTCATTTTAAACATTTCTTCACAAAAAAAGAAATATTTAACATCAATATTTATGTAACATGTCCACAAAAAAATCTAGCTGTCAACACTGAATATTGCATTGTTGCATTTCTTTTCACAGTTTATGGACTTACATCCATATATTGTTGAAGTATAATTTAATAAATATATTTATAAAGGATTTTGAATTGTTGCTATTTTTAGAATATTTCTAAAAAAATCTCACGTACCCCTTGGCATACCTTCAAATACCCCCAGGGGTACGCATACCCCCATTTGAGAACCACTGCCATATTATACTAGTGGTATACAATACTATTCTATACTGTGTAATGCTTTACTATACTGTATCATATTATATTATACTACCATAACTGAGTTATATAATGCACAATTGCTACATACTTACTGGTACATTATACTCTACCATTATATACCATACCATCCTAAACTAACTAATATACTATTCTATAGTATACTACACAGTGAGATAAAATGAATTATTCACATAATGCTGTGCTATGTCCTCTTTTACTATACGTTACCACACTATACTGTGCTAAAACATCCGATTATATACTATGCTGTACTATATTATGCTACGTTACACCCCACTGTTTTAGACTACATGCTATCTTACACTATACTACACTTTATTATAATATATCATATTAAAGTAAAGTTAAAGTACCAATGATTGTGACACACACACTAGGTGTGGTGAAATGTGTCCTCTGCATTTGACCCATCCCCTTGCTAACCCCCTTGGAAGTGAGGGGAGCAGTGGGAAGCAGCGGTGCCGTGCCTGGGAATCATTTATGGTGATTTAAGTGAGATCGGTAGGTTGTGAGTTCAAACCCCGGCCGAGTTATACCAAAGACTATAAAAATGGGACCCATTACCTCCCTGCTTGGCACTCAGCATCAAGGGTTGGAATTGGGGATTAAATCACCAAGTGATTCCCAGGCGCGGCCACCGCTGCTGCTCACTGCTCTCCTGTGGGGATGGATCAAATGCAGAGGATAATTTCACCGCGCCTAGTGTGTGACAATCATTGGCACTTTAACTTGAACTTTTTGCTGCTGTGACGTATATTACCGTAATAACTTGTATGTCACTCAAAAGTGTTGCGATCCGCTGCTCGGATCTACACATATTATTTATTTTTCCATTTTGTATATCTCTCCATCTGACTCCTTATTTCCTGTTTGCTTTGTCACCATGGTCACTCATCAGTCCACCTGCTAGTCTCGGTTCCCGCACACCTGCTACTCATTATCACTCTCCTATATAAGCCTCCCTCTTTTCTTTGTTCAGTTTGGGTCCATAAGAGTTACTCACATGCAACAAGTGACGACTGCTCTTTTCGGTACGTTTATTCTCGCTAGCTCATATGCTAGGCCACCTGCCTTTTCTTAGCTCACATGCTAAATGTTTTTGTTTTTACATTTTTGTGCTTTCATGACAAGTCTAGTTTTCTGTTTGTATTTCCTAGTTTTCATACCAGCGTTTTTGGTTTGCCTTTTTATTAGCTCCAGTATTTCTGTAAAGAGCTCTCTTTTTGTTAAATAAATCTTTTAAGATTTTACCTTTGTTGTGTTCACGTCAACGCATCCTCGAGGGAATCGAACCCGGCACCTCGATGCCTACCAGTCTTTACAAAAAGTGCCGATTTCAACCATTGAAATACTTTCTATAATTCAAGACTTACGGTCATTTAAAAACAGCACTGCACATCATAATGGCGGCGACAGTTTTGTTGTTCAAGGTCTAAAAAAAATATGTAGAATGTCCGGCGGGCTGGATTGAAAATCTTAATGGGCCGCATGTGGCACGCGGGCCGTATTATGCCGAGGTCCGCCATATTTGTACTGTATGTAGTGAATGTGATTTAGTGTGCTCACCTTCCTTCAGGTCAATACCACAAAGGTTGATGGCTGCAACCAGTATGTTTGTGGTGTGAACCATGAAGGAGAGCTGGCCTTGCAGATCCGAACCACTACTTGCCCTCCTTTGAACCGCCAAGAATGCCTGGATCAGGGGGTGCGAACACTACACAATTACAGCAGCCTTTTACCCCCAACACACACACACACACAATCTTGATGCTCATCTCCACTGTCTTTTTCCAGGGCACTGTTAGCCAGATCGGAACAACGTGCTGCGAGATCTGTAAGTAGAGCTATCCCATACGCTTCTTCTCGTTTGTCCAAGTCGGATTTTGACAAGAGTGTGTCGGTGAGAAGGTACCGAGTCAGCGTGTCGCAGGACGGCGGGAACGTTGAACTATGTCAAAGTGGACGATTGCCAATCGGAGCAGCAGATTGAGTTGCACTATTGTGAGGTGAGAGCTCTTTAAGAACACATGCACAGTTTTAAACCATGACTCATCATTTTGTGTAACTCCAGATTAGCAAAGACTAATCAAGTCCCGAGTTTGTCTCTCACCATCTGATCCTCTCTTTCCCCACCACCCGCCCGCCCGTCTGTCTGTCAGGGTAAATGTCGCAGTAAGTCCATGTACTCCCTGCAGAGAGCTGCTGTCGAGCAGGAGTGTGTGTGTTGCGTTGCCACGGAGACAGAGCCCGTCAGCGTTCCTATTCTGTGTGCCAACGGGACCCACAGCCACCACACGGTCCTGTCGGTCACTGCATGCGACTGTCAGTCCAAACATTGCACGTAGAAAGGAACACTTTTCAAACGTACAATTTTGTTGAATTTGTATGTACTCATGTCACAATGCTACAGTATAAAGCAAGCCATTGTTACAGAACGTGTACGTGGGTCTTCCTCTATAGGGGTCAGCCTTTATCCCTTCCTGAACAAGGCACTCAACTGCTAATCAGGTGAATTCAAAGTGAGTATCTTTTTTTTTTTTTAAGTACCGTATTTTCTGGACCATAAGGCGCACCGGATTATAAGGCGATGTCACGCCAAATTTCTTCCCCCCTACAAAAACTTTCCCCCCGAAAGACATTTTCCGTGACAGCCCCTCTAATGCCTGAAAGACCCCAATGAGGGCGTGATAATACCAAGTTATATGACTCTTAAGGGTTACAGTTGCAAAATTAGCGAAGCAAAAATAGCTTGTAAGGTTAGCATGCTGGAATGCTAATATTTTTTCCTCACCGTTATTTTTCACCAATGACAATCAGCCAATTATAATGCTTTTAAAACAGGCAGCTGTGTGGGCTACTTTAAGCAAGTTATATGACTCTTAAGGGTTACAGTTGCAAAATTAGCAAAGCAAAAATAGCTTGTAAGGTTAGCCTGCTGGAATGCTAATATTTTTTCCTCACCGTTATTTTTCACCAATGACAATCAGCCAATTATAATGCTTTTAAAACAGGCAGCTGTGTGGGCTGCTTCAAGGTCCTTCCACCCTCATTGGGGTCCTTCAGGCATTAGAGGGGCTGTCACGCCAAATGTCTTCCGGGGGGAAAGCTTTAGTACGGGGGAAGAAATTAGGCGTGACAGCCAATCAAAGGGGTCTAATTACGATTTTTTTTTTTCTAAATTTAAAATATTTCCTTGTGGAAGCTATTTTTTCAAGCAAAATTAGCTTGAAAGGTTAGCATGCTGGAATGCTAATATTTTTTCCTCACCGTTATTTTTCAGCAATGACAATCAGCCAATTATAATGCTTTTAAAACAGGCAGCTGTGTAGGCTGCTTTAAGCAAGTTATATGACTCTTAAGGGTTACAGCTGCAAAATTAGTGAAGCAAAAATAGCTTGAAACATTAGCATGCTGGAATGCTAATATTTTTTTCCTCACCGTTATTTTTCACCAATGACAATCAGCCAATTATAATGCTTTTAAAACAGGCAGCTGTGTGGGCTGCTTTAAGCAAGTTAAAAGACTCTTAAGGGTTACAGCTGCAAAATTAGCAAAGAAAAATAAGCTTGAAAGGTTAGCATGCTGGAATGCTAATATTTTTTCCTCACCGTTATTTTTCAGCAATGACAATCAGCCAATTATAATGCTTTTAAAACAGGTAGCTGTGTGGGGTGCTTTAAGGTCCTTCCACCCTCATTGGGGTCCTTCAGACATTAGAGGGGCTGTCACGCCAAATGTCTTCCGGGGGGGAAGAAATTAGGCGTGACAGCCCATTAAAGGGGTCATATTACGATTCTTTCTTTTTCTAAATTTAAAATATTTCCTTGTGGGAGCTATTTTTTCAAGCAAAAATAGCTTGAAAGGTTAGCATGCTGGAATGCTAATACTTTTTCCTCACCGTTATTTTTCACCAATGACAATCAGCCAATTATAATGCTTTTTAAACAGGCAGCTGTGTGGGCTGCTTTAAGCAAGTTATATGACTCTTAAGGGTTACAGCTGCAAAATTAGCGGAGCAAAAGAAGCTTGAAAGGTTAGTATGCTGGAATGCTAATATTTTTTCCTCACCGTTATTTTTCACCAATGACAATCAGCCAATTATAATGCTTTTAAAACAGGCAGCTGTGTGGGCTGCTTTAAGCAAGTTATATGACTCTTAAGGGTTACAGCTGCAAAATTAGCAAAGCAAAAGAAGCTTGAAAGGTTAGCATGCTGGAATGCTAATATTCTTTCCTCACTGTTATTTTTCAGCAATGACAATCAGCCAATTATAATGCTTTTAAAACAGGCAGCTGTGTTGGCTGCTTTAAGGCCCTTCCACCCTCATTGGAGTCCTTCGGGCATTAGAGGGGCTGTCACGCCAAATGTCTTCCGGGGGGAAAGTTTTTGTAGGGGGGAAGAAATTAGGCTTGACAGCCCATTAAAGGGGTCATATTACGATTTTTTTTTTCTGAATTTAAAATATTTCCTTGTGGAAGCTATTTTTTCAAGCAAAATAGCTTGAAAGGTTAGCATGCTGGAATGCAAATATTTTTTCCTCACCGTTATTTTTCAGCAATGACAATCAGCCAATTATGATGCTTTTAAAACAGGCAGCTGTGTGGGCTGCTTTAAGCAAGTTATATGACTTTTAAGGGTTACAGCTGCAAAATTAGCGGAGCAATAGAAGCTTGAAAGGTTAGTATGCTGGAATGCTAATATTTTTTCCTCACCGTTATTTTTCACCAATGACAATCAGCCAATTATAATGCTTTTAAAACAGGCAGCTGTGTGGGCTGCTTTAAGCAAGTTATATGACTCTTAAGGGTTACAGTTACAAAATTAGCGAAGCAAAAATATTTTGTAAGGTTAGCATGCTGGAATGCTAATACTTTTTCCTCACCGTTATTTTTCACCAATGACAATCAGCCAATTATAATGCTTTTTAAACAGGCAGCTGTGTGGGCTGCTTTAAGCAAGTTATATGACTCTTAAGGGTTACAGCTGCAAAATTAGCAAAGCAAAAGAAGCTTGAAAGGTTAGCATGCTGGAATGCTAATATGTTTTCCTCACTGTTATTTTTCACCAATGACAATCAGCCAATTATAATGCTTTTAAAACAGGCAGCTGTGTTGGCTGCTTTAAGGCCCTTCCACCCTCATTGGAGTCCTTCGGGCATTAGAGGGGCTGTCACGCCAAATGTCTTCCGGGGGGAAAGTTTTTGTAGGGGGGAAGAAATTAGGCTTGACAGCCCATTAAAGTGGTCATATTACGATTTTTTTTTTTCTGAATTTAAAATATTTCCTTGTGGAAGCTATTTTTTCAAGCAAAATAGCTTGAAAGGTTAGCATGCTGGAATGCAAATATTTTTTCCTCACCGTTATTTTTCAGCAATGACAATCAGCCAATTATGATGCTTTTGAAACAGGCAGCTGTGTGGGCTGCTTTAAGCAAGTTATATGACTCTTAAGGGTTACAGCTGCAAAATTAGCGAAGCAAAAATAGCTTGAAAGGTTAGCATGCTGGAATGCTAATATTTTTTCCTCACCGTTATTTTTCAGCAATGACAATCAGCCAATTATAATGCTTTTAAAACAGGCAGCTGTGTGGGCTGCTTTAAGCAAGTTATATGACTCTTAAGGGTTACAGCTGCAAAATTAGCGAAGCAAAAGAAGCTTGAAACATTAGCATGCTGGAATGCTAATATTTTTTCCTCACCGTTATTTTTCACCAATGACAATCAGCCAATTATAATGCTTTTAAAACAGGCAGCTGTGTGGGCTTCTTTAAGCAAGTTAAAAGACTCTTAAGGGTTACAGCTGCAAAATTAGCAAAGCAAAATAAGCTTGAAAGGTTAGCATGCTGGAATGCTAATATTTTTTCCTCACCGTTATTTTTCAGCAATGACAATCAGCCAATTATAATGCTTTTAAAACAGGTAGCTGTGTGGGGTGCTTTAAGGTCCTTCCACCCTCATTGGGGTCCTTCAGACATTAGAGGGGCTGTCGCGCCAAATGTCTTCCGGGGGGAAAGTTTTAGTAGGGGGGAAGAAATTAGGCGTGACAGCCCATTAAAGGGGTCATATTACGATTCTTTTTTTTCTAAATTTAAAATATTTCCTTGTGGGAGCTATTTTTTCAAGCAAAAATAGCTTGAAAGGTTAGCATGCTGGAATGCTAATACTTTTTCCTCACCGTTATTTTTCACCAATGACAATCAGCCAATTATAATGCTTTTAAACAGGCAGCTGTGTGGGCTGCTTTAAGCAAGTTATATGACTCTTAAGGGTTACAGCTGCAAAATTAGCGGAGCAAAAGAAGCTTGAAACATTAGCATGCTGGAATGCTAATATTTTTTCCTCACCGTTATTTTTCACCAATGACAATCAGCCAATTATAATGCTTTTAAAACAGGCAGCTGTGTGGGCTGCTTTAAGCAAGTTAAAAGACTCTTAAGGGTTACAGCTGCAAAATTAGCAAAGCAAAATAAGCTTGAAAGGTTAGCATGCTGGAATGCTAATATTTTTTCCTCACCGTTATTTTTCAGCAATGACAATCAGCCAATTATAATGCTTTTAAAACAGGTAGCTGTGTGGGGTGCTTTAAGGTCCTTCCACCCTCATTGGGGTCCTTCAGACATTAGAGGGGCTGTCACGCCAAATGTCTTCCGGGGGGAAAGTTTTAGTAGGGGGGAAGAAATTAGTTGTGACAGCCCATTAAAGGGGTCATATTACGATTTTTTTTTTTCTAAATTTAAAATATTTCCTTGTGGGAGCTATTTTTTCAAGCAAAAATAGCTTGAAAGGTTAGCATGCTGGAATGCTAATACTTTTTCCTCACCGTTATTTTTCACCAATGACAATCAGCCAATTATAATGCTTTTTAAACAGGCAGCTGTGTGGGCTGCTTTAAGCAAGTTATATGACTCTTAAGGGTTACAGCTGCAAAATTAGCGGAGCAATAGAAGCTTGAAAGGTTAGTATGCTGGAATGCTAATATTTTTTCCTTACCGTTATTTTTCACCAATGACAATCAGCCAATTATAATGCTTTTAAAACAGGCAGCTGTGTGGGCTGCTTTAAGCAAGTTATATGACTCTTAAGGGTTACAGTTACAAAATTAGCGAAGCAAAAATATTTTGTAAGGTTAGCATGCTGGAATGCTAATACTTTTTCCTCACCGTTATTTTTCACCAATGACAATCAGCCAATTATAATGCTTTTTAAACAGGCAGCTGTGTGGGCTGCTTTAAGCAAGTTATATGACTCTTAAGGGTTACAGCTGCAAAATTAGCAAAGCAAAAGAAGCTTGAAAGGTTAGCATGCTGGAATGCTAATATTTTTTCCTCACTGTTATTTTTCAGCAATGACAATCAGCCAATTATAATGCTTTTAAAACAGGCAGCTGTGTGGGCTGCTTTAAGCAAGTTATATGACTCTTAAGGGTTACAGCTGCAAAATTAGCAAAGCAAAAGAAGCTTGAAAGGTTAGCATGCTGGAATGCTAATATTCTTTCCTCACTGTTATTTTTCAGCAATGACAATCAGCCAATTATAATGCTTTTAAAACAGGCAGCTGTGTTGGCTGCTTTAAGGCCCTTCCACCCTCATTGGAGTCCTTCGGGCATTAGAGGGGCTGTCACGCCAAATGTCTTCCGGGGGGAAAGTTTTTGTAGGGGGGAAGAAATTAGGCTTGACAGCCCATTAAAGGGGTCATATTACGATTTTTTTTTTCTGAATTTAAAATATTTCCTTGTGGAAGCTATTTTTTCAAGCAAAATAGCTTGAAAGGTTAGCATGCTGGAATGCAAATATTTTTTCCTCACCGTTATTTTTCAGCAATGACAATCAGCCAATTATGATGCTTTTAAAACAGGCAGCTGTGTGGGCTGCTTTAAGAAAGTTATATGACTCTTAAGGGTTACAGCTGCAAAATTAGCGAAGCAAAAATAGCTTGAAAGGTTAGCATGCTGGAATGCCAATATTTTTTCCTCACCGTTATTTTTCAGCAATGACAATCAGCCAATTATAATGCTTTTAAAACAGGCAGCTGTGTGGGCTGCTTTAAGCAAGTTATATGACTTTTAAGGGTTACAGCTGCAAAATTAGCGAAGCAAAAGAAGCTTGAAAGGTTAGCATGCTGGAATGCTAATATTTTTTCCTCACCGTTATTTTTCAGCAATGACAATCAGCCAATTATAATGCTTGTAAAACAGGCAGCTGTGTGGGCTGCTTTAAGGTCCTTCCACCCACATTGGGGTCCTTCAGGCATTAGAGGGGCTGTCACGCCAAATGTCTTCCGGGGGGAAAGTTTTAGTAGGGGGGAAGAAATTAGGCGTGACAGCCCATTAAAGGGGTCTTATTACGATTTTTTTTTTCTAAATTGAAAATATTTCCTTGTGGAAGCTATTTTTTCCAAGCAAAAATAGCTTGAAAGGTTAGCATGCTGGAATGCTAATACTTTTTCCTCACCGTTATTTTTCACCAATGACAATCAGCCAATTATAATGATTTTAAAACAGGCAGCTGTGTAGGCTGCTTTAATCAAGTTATATGACTCTTAAGGGTTACAGTTGCAAAATTAGCAAAGCAAAAACAGCTTGAAAGGTTAGCATGCTGGAATGCTAATATTTTTTCCTCACCGTTATTTTTCACCAATGACAATCAGCCACTTATAATGCTTTTAAAACAGGCAGCTGTGTGGGCTGGTTTAAGGTCCTACCACCCTCCTTGGGGTCCTTCGGGCATTAGAGGGGCTGTCACGCCAAATGTATTCCGGGGAGAAAGTTTTAGTAGGGGGGAAGAAATTTGGCGTGACAGCCCATTAAAGAGGTCGTATCACGATTTTTTTTTTCTAAATTTAAAATATTTCCTTGTGGTCTACATAACATGTGACGGTGGTTCTTTGGTCACAATGTTGCATGGATTATGTTTTACAGACTGGAAGAAGTGTCAAAAGATGAACCTAACAGTTTTAATGACATTCAGACTTTACTTAAATCAACAACAGAGCAGCATATTCTCATCCATGGCTCACTAGTGCAACAACAACGCCAGAAATGTGTCCTATGAAAAACCATCCTACCGGAACGCTCTAAAGTCTCTCTTAAGTTCCGTGGGTGAATAATGTAAACTCACTACTCACTAAAGAGCCGCATGCGGCTCAAGAGCAGCGGGTTGCTGACCCCCGTCAAAGCCGTTGTGTCCTTGGGCAAGACACTTTACCCACCTGCTCCCAGTGCCACCCACACTGGTTTAAATGTAACTTGGATATTAGGTTTCTCTCTGTAAAATCGCTTTGAGTCACAAGAGAAAAAGTGCTATAGAAATATAAAAAATTTAATTCACTTCATGTTTTTCAGCCAGTACAGATTGGTGTTCTATCACAGTGGTTCTCAACATTTTTTCAGTGATGTACCCCTGTGAACATTTTTTTAATTCAAGCACCCCCTAATCAGAGCAAAGCATTTTTGGTTGAAAAAAAGAGATGAAGTAAAATACAGCACTATGTCATCAGTTTTTGATTTATTAAATTGTATAACAGTGCCAAATATTGCTCATTTGTAGTAGTCTTTCTTGAACTATTTGGAAAAAAAGATATAAAAATAACTAAAAACTTGTTGAAAAATAAACAAGTCATTCAATTATAAATAAATATTTCTACACATAGAAGTAATCATCAACTTAAAGTGACCTCTTTGGGGATTGTAATAGAGAGCCATCTGGATTCATCAACTTAATTGTAAACATTTCTTCACAAAAAAAGAAATCTTTAACATCAATATTTAAGGAACATGTCTGCAAAAAATCTAGCTGTCAACACTGAATATTGCAATGTTGCATTTCTTTTCACAGTTTATGAACTTACATTCATATTTTGTTGAAGTATTATTCAATAAATATATTTATAAAGGATTTTTGAATTGTTGCTATTTTTAGAATATTTTTGAAAAATCTCACGTACCCCTTGGCATACCTTCAAGTACCCACAGGGGTACGCGTACCCCCATTTGAGAACCACTGTTCTATCACATTGTGTTGTGCATTACAAACTCAAATGTGTTTCGTGCTGACGTAGGAGCTTATTTATTGCCATAGTTTGCTTTTATGGCTAATATCACAGCATGCCGATGTGTTACTACGCTAGAAAAAATGTTCCTTAGTGTTTGCCCTTACAAAAACTATGTTGCTACAGCTTGGTTATTATACAGGTTACAGCTTTTGTTTATTTTGTTGTATGGAATGATGTCTGGAGCACCAGATAGTTTGGCATGTCTGGGAACACGACCGACAGATAATCCTTAAAGATCACTCGACATATCTTTTTTTTGATAACGTATAGAGATCTATTCCATTGCATAGTTTGTTTCTTTGCTCGTATCTGCAGTTAATAGTAAGATCTAGGCCCAACGGTCCCTCTAAGGTACGCGCCTGTGCAATTGCACACTGCTCATGCGTCCTCTGCGCACGGGAAATCTAGGCCGCGCACAAAATTGAAAAAAAAGATAAGCGCATAACAGTGTGCACGTCTGCCGTCGCTCACATGCGCGCCACTGAATACTCAAGGAGTTTTGGCGTTTGCTCACACATGAAAAATTGGAGGGAAAATTGTCTAGGCCCCTTGCGTCAGTCACAATATGATGTATGACATATTTCACATATTTTCCCTTTACAACATGCCCAGAAAAGGTGTAGGAAGAAGCAGAGCTTATTTAATCCCACCCCTTTCCATTTCAAAGCAATTAGCGACACATTGTTCGCCTTGTGCCCTTATTGTGTAACACAATTTAAATCATCCATCCATTTAATGAATGATAAATGGAACTCCATCCATCCATTTTTTAACCGCTTGTCCCTTTCGGTGTCACGGAGGGTGCTGGAGCCTATCTCAGCTGCATCCAGGCAAAAGGCGGGGAACACCCTGGACAAGTCGCCACCTCATCACAGGGCCAACACAGATAGACAGACAACATTCACACTCACATTCACACCAATTTAGTGTTGCCAATCAACCTATCCCCAGGTGCATGTCTTTGGAGGTGGGAGGAAGCCGGAGTACCCATGCAGTGACGGGGAGAACATGCAAACTCAACACCGGGATTGAACTCAGGACCTTCGTATTGAGAGGCAAATACACTAACCCCTGTTCCACCATGCTGCCCGATAAATGGAACTGTTCTTTAAAATACATGTAAATACACATATTTAAAAACATGAAAATAATAGTAATAACCCTGGCATATGTGTATAACAATACTAGAGATGTCCGATAATGGCTTTTTTGCCGATATCCGATATTCCGATATTGTCAACTCTTAAATACCGATACCGATATCAACCGATACCGGTATATATAGTCGTGGAATTACCGGTAACACATTATTATGCCTAATTTTGTTGTGATGCCCCTCTAGATGCATTAAACAGGGTTTTTCAACCTTTTCTGAGCCAAGGCACATTTTTTGCATTGAAAAAATTACTTTAAAGCATAAGCAAGCATGCATGACTATAACTCTTGTCTCAAAGTAGGTGTACTGTCACCACCTGTCACATATCACACCAGGACTTATTTGCACTTTTTTGCTCTTTTCCTGTGTGTAGTCTTTTACTTCTTGTCTTGCGCTCCTATTTTGGTGGCTTTTTATCTTTTTTTGGTATTTTCCTGTAGCAGTTTCATATTTTCTTTTGAGCGATATTTCCCGCATCTACTTTGATTTAGCAATCAAGAATATTTCAGTTGTTTTATCTTTCTTTGTGGGGACATTGTTAATTGTTATGTCATGTTCCGATGTACTTTGTGGACGCTGTCTTTGCTCCACAGTAAGTCTTTGCTGTCGTCCATCATTCTGTTTTTGTTTACTTTGTAGCCAGTTAGTTTTTAGTTTCGTTCTGCATAGCCTTGCCTAAGCTTCAATGCCTTTTTTAGCAGCACTCGCCTCTTGTTTATTTTTGGTTTAAGCATAAGAAACCTTTTTACCTGCACGCTTCCTCCCACTGTTTCCGACATCATCAAAGCCATTCACAACTTGCTGCCACCTACTGATATGGAAGAGTATTACAGGGTTTCTCTGCCGAGCTCCCAACAACAACACATCATTTGCAGACTATAATTACTGGTTTGCAAAAAATATTTTTAACCCAAAAAGGTGGAATTACATCATCTCCCACGGCACACCAGACTGTATCTCACGGCACACTAGTGTGTCACGGCACAGAGGTTGAAAAACGCTGCATTAAACAATGTAACAAGGTTTTCCAAATGAAATCAACTCAAGTTATGGAAAAAAAATGCCAACATTGCACAGTCATATTTATTATTGAAGTCACAAAGTGCATTTTTTTTTCAACATGCCTCAAAACAGCAGCTTGGAATTTGGGACATGCTCTCCCTGAGAGAGCATGAGGCGGTTGAGGCAGGCGGGGTTGAGGTATGGGGGCGGGTGTATGTTGTAGCTTCCCGGAAGAGTTAGTGCTGCAAGGGATTATGGGTATTTGTTCTGTTGTGTTTATGTTGTGTTACGGTACGGATGTTCTCCCGAAATGTGTTTGTCATTCTTGTTTGGTGTGGGTTAACAGTGTGGCGCATATTGGTAACAGTGTTAAAGTTTTTTATACGGCCAGCCTCAGTGTGACCTGTATGGCTGTTGAACAAGTATGCCTTGCATTCACTTGTGTGTGTGAAAAGCCATATATATAATATGACTAGGCCAGCACGCAATGGCTGTGCCTTTAAGATTTATTGGCACTTTGTACTCCTCCCTACGTCCATGTACACAGCGCCGTTTTAAAAAGTCATCAATTTTTTTTTTGAAACCGATACCGATAATATCCGGTATGAGATTTTAAAACTATTTATTGGCCGATAATATCGGCCGTTCAATATTATCGGACATCTTTAAATAATACATTTGTATTGTAGAGTAAATAAAATAAATAATAAAATGATTTAATCAAAACTGAATAAAGGGGGAAATAAATCAACTTCATAATCAAAGCAAGGGAGGTTTTTTAACTTGTGTAAAGTGCTGCATGAATAAAGTGTGCTTTATTGATAAGATAAAATAATAATATATTTTACATTCGAGTTAGTTCTTTATAGTTTAATTTTGAACGTTGCGAAAATGCTGTACACGGTAGTGTATGTAAACCTACCGATTTAACTAAAGAAAAAAACAATCCTGCTGTAATTTCACAAAAAATATATATATAATAATAGTAATAACCCTGGAATATGGGTATAATAAAACATTTGTATTGTAAAGTAAATAAATGAAATAAATAATCCATCCATCCATTTTCTACCGCTTATTCCCTTTCGGGGTCACGGGGGGCGCTGGCGCCTATCTCAGCTACAATCGGGCGGAAGGCGGGGTACACCCTGGACAAGTCGCCACCTCATCGCAGGGCCAACACAGATAGACAGACAACATTCACACTCACATTCACACACTAGGGCCAATTTAGTGTTGCCAGTCAACCTATCCCCAGGTGCATGTCTTTGGAAGTGGGAGGAAGCCGGAGTAAATGATAAATAAATGGGTCGTACTTGTATAGCGCTTTTCTACCTTCAAGGTACTCAAAGCGCTTTGACACTACTTCCACATTTACCCATTCACACACACATTCACACACTGATAGAGGGAGCTGCCATGCAAGGCGCCAACCAGCACCCATCAGGAGCAAGGGTGAAGTGTCTTGCTCAGGACACAACGGACGTGAAGAGGTTGGTACTAGGTGGGATTTGAACCAGGAACCCTCGGGTTCCGCACGGCCACTCTCCCACTGCGCCACGCCGTCCCGGAGTACCCGGAGGGAACCCACGCATTCACGGGGAGAACATGCAAACTCCACACAGAAAGATCCTCAGCCTGGAATTGAACCCAGGACTGCAGGACCTTCGTATTGTGAGGCAGACGCACTAACCCCTCTCCCACCGTGAATACAATAATTAAATCAAAACTGAATAAAGGGGGGAATAAATGAACTTCATAATTAAAGCATCCATCCATCTATTTGTCTACAGCTTGTCCCTTTTGGGGTTGCTGGAGTCTATCTCAGCTGCATTCACGAGGAAGGCAGCGTACACCCTGGACAAGTCGCCACCTCATCGCAGGGCCAACACAGATAGACAGACAACAATCAAACTCACATTCACACACTAGGGCCAATTTTAGTGTTGCCAATCAACTTATCCCCAGGTGCATGTCTTTGGAGGTGGGAGGAAGCCGGAGTACCCACACAGTCACAGGGAAAACATGCAAACTCCCCACAGAAAGATCCCGATTGAACTGAGGACAACTCAGGACCTTCGTATTTTGAGGCACATGCACTAACCCCTGTTCCACCGTGCTGCCCATAATTAAAGCAAGGGCTGTTTTTTAACTTTTGTAAAGTGCTACATGAATAAAGTGTGCTTGATTGATAGAATAATGTATTTTACATTCTAGTTAGTGCTTTGTAGTTTAAAGGCCTACTGAAACCCACTACTACCGACCACGCAGTCTGATAGTTTATATATCAATAATGAAATATTAAAATTTCAAAACATGCCAATACGGCCTTTTTAGTTTACTAAATTATAAGTTTTAATTTCCTGCGAAGTGTCGTGTTGAAAACGTCGCGGTATGATGACGCGTATGACGACGCGTGCGTTTGACGTCTTGGGTTGTAGCGGACATTATTTTCCAGCCCGATCCAAGCTATAAGTAGTCTGCTTTAATCGCATAATTACACAGTATTCTGGACATATGTATTGCTGAATCTTTTGCAATTTGTTCAATTAATAGTGGAGAAGTCAAAATAGAAAGATGGAGATGGGAAGATTTTAGCCTTTAGCCACACAAACACACGGTGTTTTATTGTTTAAAATTCCCGAAGGTGAAGCTTTACTATGGAACAGAGGGGTCAAGCGAACATGGATCCCGACCACATGTAAACCGGCAGTGTTCGGTGAGAAAATTGTGGTAATAAGTCGGCTCTTACCGGAGACATCAGCGGAGCTTGCGTCCTGCTGCATCTGTGTGACTTCCCTCAGAGACACTGGCGGTCAACACACTCGTGGCCACACCCCTCCGACTTTCAGGTACCATATAATTTCACTAAAACACTAGCAAAACAATAGACAGATAAGGTATTTTCCAGAATTATCCTAGTAAATGTGTCTAATAACGTTTGAATAGCTCCCACTGCAATTGCCTTTTTTTAAAAAAAAATGTTTTTTTAGTGTTTCACTCTAAATTTCCTCATCCACGAATCTTTCATCCTTGCTCAAATTAATGGGGAAATCGTCGCTCTCTCGGTCCGAATCTCTCTTGTTACTGGTGGCTATGATTATTAACAAGGTGAGGATGTGAGGAGCCCTACAACCCGTGACGTCACGCGCACATCGTCTGCTACTTCAAGTAAAGGCAAGGTTTTTTTTATCAGGGACCAAAAGTTGCAAACTTTATCGTCGATGTTTTCTACTAAATCTTTTCAGCAAAAATATGGCAATATCGCGAAATGATCAAGTATGACACATAGAATAGACCTGCTAACCCTGTTTGAATAAGAAAATATCATTTCAGTAGGCCTTTCATTTTAAGTGTAACAAAAATGCTGTACACGGTAGTGTATGTAATTGTAAACCCTAAAGAAAACTAAAGAAATAAAACGACCTTGCTGCAATTTCACTAAAATACTGCAGGTGGCGGTAATGCGCATCACAAGGTAGTTGACAACTGAAGAAGAAAAAGCGATATTTTTTTGTAGTTGGCGCCTATCCAATCACAACAAGGGACGAACAAACACACGAAGAAGAAAGTAGTGACTTTGGCTAAAGCCAGCCAAACATTTTGTTTAAAAAACAAAAAAACAGTGAAATTGAATAGAGTTTCATTTTGAACGAAAAGAGACCACTTCTATGACGGAAACAATCAACAGACGGTATTATGCTAATTGGCATGTGGCACCTTCACTGTCTCTGGCCAAGGGAATTAGCAGCAGCCGCGTCCGCGCGCCTGCTAAGCCAGAAGTGTCGGGAGCGCGCGCGGATTGTCCACCGTCTTCGGTCCATGCCAAGTTGCCAACTCTTTTTATTATCATCATCTTCATCTTCATCGTCCATCTCTACGGGGTGCCTGCGGATCCTCCACGACCACTGGTAAATATCCACTCCACACGCATTCGTCACTTTAAAAGTCACAATGCCGTACTTACAATAACAATGGCAGACACTGTGCGTGCGTGGCTTGCATGTGGTTGTTTGTTTGTCAACATGCCAAACTACTTTCATGTGAACTGTCATTATTTTGGAAGAAAATTCCCCATTAGGTGCTGTGATTTATCTCGCGTGTGTAAGTGCAGAGGCTTTTTATTTATTTTTATTTATTTATTTATTTTTTGGTCCTGTGACCATCTGGATGCGCACAACTGTTGCACACGCAAGCGTTGACTGTAAACAAACTGTAAACAGCATATTTGCTCAACATTCTGGTTTAGATAACCATTTGGGTTCATGCACGAGCTCACGCCTGCAAAATTAGGACAATTTGGATTGTTGTTGTCATTTTGCAAAAGTTTGCAGTTTATCGGAAACGTGTAAAGTGTTGTTGTCCAGGAGAGACCACAATAATAGATTGACACCTGGTGCCCTCTGCCCCGTTGATATAAGGGTGCATTCGACCTGTATGTTGTTGAGCTGTCAGCGGAGCTTATGGGCCTGTAAGCCTGACAGACATGTGTGCCCTCCTAATGGGGCCTCCTTCAAAATGACTGCAAAGATACACACATGAAAGTGCCTCTTTTACCGCAACTTTGAACCGGAAGCATACCAGTTTTTGTATGTAAAATGCAGAGGAATATTAGACCGTTTACTCTACAAGCCGAAATAAGAGCCCACATTCAAGGACTCCGGTCTGATTTGAACATAAAAACACAATATAAATACGATTTCATGTTAAGAGCATTAAAAACAACACGTTAATTGCAGTAGCAGCTCAACTTATGAGCTTAATTGGTTCTGTGGCGGAGCTCTCAACTCAAAACACTTGTATCTCAAGTCATTGTTTCCCATTGAAATTATTGAAATCAATTTAAACGGCAGATGGTCACCCAAAATAGCACAGTTTTACAATTTCCCTCTACATCCGGGGTGTACAAAGTGTTTCAAGTGAGGGCCACACAGTGAAAATTGAAAGCATGCAGGCGCCATTTTGATACTTTTCATTAAAGGCCTACTGAAATTAGATGTTCTTATTCAAACGGAGATAGCAGGTCCATTCCATGTGTCATACTTGATCATTTCGCGATATTGCCATATTTTTGCTGAAAAGATTTAGTAGAGAACATCGACGGTAAAGTTCACAACTTTTGGTCGCTAATAAAAAAGCCTTGCCTTTACCGGAAGTAGCAGACGATGTGCGCGTGACGTCACGGGATGTAGGGCTCCTCACATCCTCACATTGTTCACAATCATAGCCAGCAGCAGCTAGAGCTATTCGAACCGAGAAAATATCCCCATTCATTTAAGCGAGGATGAAAGATTTGTGGATGAGGAAATTTAGAGTGAAGGACTAGAAAGAAGAAAAAAAAGGCGATTGCAGTGGGAGCGATTCAGATGTTATTAGACACATTTACTAGGATAATTCTGGAAAATACCTTATCCGTCTATTGTCTTGCTAGTGTTTTAGTGAGATTAAATACTACCTGAAGTCGGAGGGGTGTGGCCATGGGTGTGTTGACCCAGTGTCTCAGAGGGAAGTCACGCAGCTGCAGCAGGACGGAAGCTCTGCTGATGTCTCCGGTAAGTGCCGACTTATTACCACAATTTTCTCACCGAAAACTGCCGGTTGACATATGGTCGTGATCCATGTTCGCTTGACCGCTCTGATCCATAGTAAAGCTTCCCCTTCGGGAATTTTAAGCAAGGAAACACCGGCTGTGTTTGTGTGGCTAAAGGCTAAAAGCTTCCCACCTCCATCTCTCTACTTTGACTTCTCCATTATTAATTGATTAAATTGCAAAAGACTCAGCTACACAGATGTCCATAATACTGTGTAATTATGCGATTAAAGCAGACTACTTATAGCTTGGATCGGGCTGGAAAATAATGTCCGCTACAACCCGAGACGTCAAACGCACGCGTCATCATACGTTTTCAACACGACACTTCGCGGGAAATGTTCAATTGCAATTTAGTAAACGTAAAAGGCCGTATTGGCATGTGTTGCAATGTTAAGATTTCATCATTGCTATATAAACTATCAGACTGCGTGGTCGGTAGTAGTGGATTTCAGTAGGCCTTTAAATTTTGATTCCCGAGCGCGGCCACCACTGCTGCTCACTGCTCCTCTCACCTCCCAGGGCGTGGAACAAGGGGATGGGTCAAGTGCAGAGAGTAATTTCACCACACCTAGTGTGTGTGTGACTATGGCTGTGTTACTTTAACTTTAAAACCATTCGGGCTCCACTCAATTTTGGTGAATGTTAAAGTTCCCGGGGACCTAGAAGGGTCTCAGTCATTAAAGTGTTAAAAATAAGTCATATAAAAATGTTTTTACTTTCAACATTTGCACGTCCATAGATCAACTACAGATCCATCAATTGCCATAAACATTTTGTTTAGTTTTTGTTGTATGCCCTTTTTATTCTCAACGAAAACCCTGTTTTTAATGACAAAAACACAAAACATGCAATAGTTTCTCCAACACATTTTTCAAAATGGAATATTTAATGGGAAATAATTGGAGCCTTTAATAAGTAAATAATTCATAACAACACCCCAAAAGGGATAAGTGTTAGAAAATGGATGGATGGATGGAATTCATAACAACATTGCTTTTGATTCTTATTTTCAGTTAAGAAAAAAACCCACTAAAGGTCTCGGGGATCCAAAAGGGCCCCATTCATAAAAGAGATAAAAATAAGTCCTATTGTATATATTATTTTTACTTTCCACACTTAAATCTCTTGATTAACTTAGGAAAAATCCGTTGATTATAGGTCTTTATTATTTTACTGCCTTTTTTATATAAATAAAAAAAATGCCTCCATTGCACCTTTGTCTTATTAGTGTCAGTATTGCAACATTTCTTTTTTTACATTAAACCTATTCACTCTTTAATTCTAATTTTAATGTTGTTGTTTTTTTGTATTACTATATTTTAAATGGGCCAAGGGCCGTTAAAAAATAACTTCAAGCCGCAAATGAGACCCGGGCCACATTTTGGACACCTGCTCGACATGTTTTTTTTAGAAGAAATATTGTAAGAGAACAATGCAATAGAACAGAGTTGTAAACCGTTTTAACCTTGGGGCCCAACCCTTTTGACTTCAGGGAGGCCTACTCAAATATTAACGCTGAATTACAGTGCATCTGGAAAGTATGCACAGAGCTTAACATGTTCCTTTTTTGTTATGTTACAGGCAGCCTTATTCCAAAATAGAATAAATCAATGTTTGTCCTTAAACATTCTACGGACAATATCCCATAATGATAATTTGATTTTTTTTTTAAATGTATTAAAAACTAAAAAATAAAGTTTACATGCATATGCACACATGCTAAATACTTTGTTGATAGATAGATAGATATTACTTTATTTATTCCTTCAGGAAAATGATGCACATATGGCAGCAATTACAGCCTTGAGTCTTTTTGAATATTTGGGCAGTTTCGCCCATTCCTCTTTGCTGCACATCTCAAGCTCCATCAGGTTGAACCGGAAGCGTTGGTTTTCATCCAGGATGTATCGTGCATTTTAGTATAGTCACTTAGGTGACCAAGAGCCCGATGGTCACTCTGTCAGAGCTACAGCATTCCTCTGGAGAGAGGAGAACCTTCCAGAAGGACAAACATCTCTGCAGTAATCCACCAATCAGGTGTGTGAGATATAGTGGCCAAACTGAAGCCATTTCTTGGTAAAAGGTTTGCCAAAATGCACTGTAAGACTCTCAGACCATGAGAAACCAAATTATCTGGTCTGATGTGACTAAGATTGAACTCGTTGGCATGAATATCAGACATCATGTTTGGAGGAAACCAGACACCGCTCATCACCAGACCAATACCACCTCTACAGTGAAGCATGGTGGTGGCAGCATCATGCTGTGGGGATGAAACTGGGAGACTAGTCAGGACTGGTCAGGATAGAGAGAAAAATGAATGCAGCAATGTACAGAGGCATCCTGGATGAAAACCAAAGCTTCCCATCTAACCTGACGGAGCTTGAGAGGTGCTGCATGGAGGAATGGGCTAGGACAAAAGGGCGAAGCCGCCTAAAGATAGGTGTGGCAAGCGTGTAACATTGTATTCAAAAAGACATGAGGCTGGAATTGCTGCCAAAGGTTTATCAAAATAGTATGATACTTGAGTACATGTGATGTGTATATATATATATATATATATATATATATATATATATATACATACACACATGCATATGTATGTATATATATATATATATATACACATATATACACATGTATGTATGTGTATGTATATATATTTATATATATATGTGTGTATATATATATATATATATATATATATATATATATATATATTGGTTTTAATACATTTTTGAATTTTAAAAAAACTAACATTTTACATTGTCATTATGTTGTATTGCCTGTAGGATTTTGAGGACAAAAATTGATTTATTAATTTTTGGAGTTAGGCAGTAACATAAAATATTGTGAAAAAACTAAAGCGCTGTGAGTACTTTCCAGATATACTGTAGTTTTAGAGCAGTGGTCCCCAACCTTTTTGTATCCGCGGACCGGTCAACGCTTAATAATTTGTCCCGCGGCCCGGGACAAATTTATTCATTTATTTATTTTTTTTTCTTTGTCATGAAAAAGGGAGGTTTTTGTGGTTGGTGCACTATTTGTAAGTGTATACTGTGTTTTTTATGTAGATTTAATAAAAAAGAAAATTATTATTATTATTTATTTTTTTTTCCAATAAAAAATTCTTCTGCGGCCCCGTACCAATCAGGCCATGGCACAGTACCGGGCTGCGGCCCGGTGGTTGGAGACCACTGTTTTAGAGTGTATGCAGTTGGCTTTTAATTATTCTCAGCTGTCATGCTAGTGAAAAAAAAGGTTAACAACTTTATAATACAACTAGAGTAGAACTTGTCCTTTGGTGACATGTGATGTACTCAACGTGCATTGTAGAGATGCGCGGTTTGCGGTCTCATCCGCGGAGTCCGCGGATAAACCGCGAGTCGGGCGGGTGACATGACGAAAATATAGATTTTAGATTGATTCGGGCAGGTGGCGGTTGAACCATTCGGAAATATTTAATATACATTTTCCAGGAACCGGCAACCTTTACCACTCAAAGAGCCGTTTTGAACCGTGTCTCGAAGTATGAAAGACGATAGGAGCCGCAAACATTCTCGCAAATATCTGCTGGCTGTCATTCACACAACAATGAGTGTGTGCTTTGAAGCCTTTGACTTTCACACTTTCAACAACATGTACATACTGCTTGCCAGTACAGCAAAATGTTGTATGTGCTTCCACAGACACAAGCACACGACTGCAAGGCATACTGGGTGACACTGAGTACACTGATGGTTGTGATATAAACAAATGTAAAACTCTTACTAATATGTGCCACACTGTGAAGCCACACCAAACAAAAATGACAAACACATTTCTGGAGAACATCCGCACTAACACAACATAAACGCAACACAACAAATACCCAAAATCCTTTGGATCCATGACCATTCCTGACTATATTATACACCCCACTAGCACCAATGGTTTCATCAAGCCTATTTGGAAGTTGTACAGCGGGACAAATGAAAAGCTTTGGATGTGACCGGGGGGGCCCTCAGTGGAAAAGGCCTGCCATAGGAGGCTATGCTAACCACCAAACGCAAGCTGGAGCTCATGAACATAAAGGATGGTTGATCGATACAAATATTGACAGTAATGAACCGATACCAAGTATAATATCATTATTTGGTCAATACTGCTGTGGATAGATCAATATTTTTGGTTACCAAAAAAACATTTTTTTGTTTTTGTTATTGTTTACCAACTCAGCAAAATAGTTATTGGACACAGGAGGACTTAAAGGGCAAAAAAGTAATGATTTAAATCAGAGCCAATAATGGTAATAACTTTAAATATTTAATTGATATTGTTACATCACCAGCCTGTGTTTTTGTCTGATTATAATTGTGATTAAAAAAAGTAATCATTCAGCAGACAAATTAGGAGCATTTAAAACCTGTTTTGAAACAATTCTAATATCATTTAAATACCAAATAATATATTGTGATGTATATTGTTATCGCAAGAAGCTGCAATATATATTGTGACATACAAAACCCAAAACCAGTGAAGTTGGCATGTTGTGTAAATCGTAAATAAAAATAGAACACAATGATTTGCACATCCTTTTCAACCTATATTCAATTGGATTGACTGCAAAGACAAGACACGTAACGTTCAAACTGGAAAACTTTATTTTTTGCAAATTTAAGCTCATTTGGAATTTGATGCCGGCAACATGTTTCAAAAAAGCTGGCACAAGTGGCAAAAAAGACTGATGAGAAAGTTGAGGAATGCTCATCAAACACTTATTTGGAACATCCCACAGGTGAACAGGCTAATTGGGAACATGTGGGTGCCGTGATTGGGTATAAAAGCAGCTTCCATGAAATGCTCAGTCATTCATAAACAAGGATGGGGCGAGGGTCACCACTTTGTGAACAAATGCGTGAGCAAATTGTCGAACAGTTTAAGAACAACATTTCTCAACAAGCTATTGCAGAGAATTTATTGATTTCACCATCTACGATCTGTAATATCATCAAAAAGTTCAGAGAATCTGGGGAAAATCAGTGCACGTAAGCGATGATATTGAGGACCTTCAATCCCTCAGGTGGTCCTGCATCCTTTACACATCAGTGTGTAAAGGATATCACCACATGGGCTCAGGAACACCTCAGAAGACGACTGTCAGTAACTTCAGTTAAAACTCTACTATGCAAAGCGAAAGCCATTTATCAACGACACCCAGAAACTCCCGTCGGCTTTGCTCGGCCCGAGTTTATCTAAGATGGACTGATGCAAAGAGGAAAAGTGTTCTGTAGTCTGATGAGTCCACATTTCAAATTATTTTTTGGAAACAGTGGATGTCGTGTCCCCCAGAACAAAGAGGATAATAACCATCCAGATTGTTAGGGGTGGAAAGTTCAAAAGCCAGCATCTGTGATGGTATGGGGGTGTATTAGAGCCCAAGGAATGGGTAACTTACACATCTGTGAAGGCACCATGAATGCTGAAAGGTACATACAGGTTTTGGAGCAAAATATGTTGCCATCCAAGCGACGTTATCATGGACGCCCCTGCTTATTTCAGCAAGACAATGCCAAACCACGTGTTACAACAGCGCAGCTTCATAATAAAAGAGTGCTGGTACTAGACTGGCCTGCTTGTAGTCCAGACCTGTCCCCCATTGAAAATGGCGCATTATGAACTGGATTGTTGAACAATTTAAGCTGTACATCTAGCAAGAATGTAAAATAATTCCACCTGAAAAGCTTGAAAAATTGGTCTCCTCAGTTCCCAAACGTTTACTGAGTGTTGTTAAAAGGGAAGGCCATGTAACACTGTGGTAAAAATGCCCCTTTGCCAACCTTTTTGCAATGTGTTGCTGCCATTAAATTCTAAGTTAATGATTATTTGCAAAAAAAAATAAATTCTAAGTTCGAACGTTAAATATCTTGTCTTTGCAGTCTATTCAATTGAATATAAATAATGATAAATGGGTTGTACTTGTATAGCGCTTTTCTACCTTCAATGTACTCAAAGCGCTTTGACACTACTTCCACATTTACCCATTCACACACACATTGAAACACTGATGGAGGGAGCTGCCATGCAAGGCGCTAACCAGCACCCATCAAGTTGAAAAGTATTTGCAAAACATTGTATTCTGTTTTTATTTACCATTTACAAAATGTGCTAACTTCATTGGTTTTGGATTTTGTATAGATGTTAATATAGTAGTGTAATTTTAGAAAAAAAAAAAAAAAAAAAACCTTTTGACAGATCTATAAATGTTCCCAATTTGGCTCTGTAAACTTGATTTAAAGTAATTTAAATACTTATAAATCAACTAATTCCAGGTTAATTAAATGAGTAGTACAATTTTATTTTTACTTGCATGGTTTTGAGTGGCTGTAAAAACGAACACCTCAAGTCCTGCGATGACTTGCATGTGACGCCTTCGACCTTTTCAACTCATACTCTCCATTACCAACACATGTTAAGTGGGATTAGCATGTTTGTGTGCATATACTGTGCGTGTAAGTGGATTGACTGGAGTCCATCCATCCATCCATTTTCCACTGCTTGTCCCTTTCGGGGTTGCGGGGGTTGCTGGAGCCTATCTAAGCTGCACACGGGCGGAAGGAGGGGAGTCATTGCTGTATAATATATATCCTGTACGTACATGTATCCTGTTGCTGGACGGAGGCCTAAAGTACTCACGTGTAACTTTTGTTGTCTGATTCTGATTTGTACATTATTTGTCGTTGTTTTTCACTGTCCATTGCAGCCTTGAAATGTCTGGCAGCTACGCTTAAGCAACAATATGTTACTAAAAAAACAATGTTATGGTATTTTCATTAAAAAAATAGTATCACTTTCCCACTGACTGTAGTTTGGTATATTATATTGGTGGACCAGCCAGGACACAGTCTCATTATGTCAACTTAAAGGCCTCAGGAAATAAAATGTATTAATACATGATAAATGAACTGTAAAGTACATTGCTTTATAAAGAACAATGTCCTGTACATTCATATGATTGCCTATTTAACTAGAAAAGCACTCGGAGACCAATGGTATATGACTATGTTTACACTGTAAGACAAAGTGGCCCAAATCTGATTTTTTTTTTATCTGATTATTTCCACCTGATGTTTACACTGCAAGTAAAATGTGTTGTTTTTTTTAAATCAGAATCCAGTGCAAACGCTGATTAAACAATATTCATCTATAATGCGATCGACAAAAATTCAAAATAAAATTATCTTAAAAAATGTGTTTAATAAAAAGTTCATAGAAATATATATATATATATATATATATATATATATATATATATATATATATATATTAGGGGTGTGGGAAAAAATCTATTCAAATACGAATCGCAACTCTCTTGTTGTGCGATTCAGAATCGATTTTCTTTTTTTTTTTAATAAATTTTTTTCAAGAAAAATGTTATCAGTCCAACAAGCCAATACACAGCAATACCATAACAATGCAATCCAATTCCAAAATCAAACCTGACCCAGCAACACTCAGAACTGCAATAAACAGAGCAATTGAGAGGAGACACAAACACGACACAGAACAAACCAAAAGTAGTGAAACAAAAATTAATATTATCAACAACAGTATCAATATTAGTTATAATTTCAGCATAGCAGTGATTAAAAATCCCTCATTGACATTATCATTAGACATATATAAAAATTAAAAAAAAGAACAATAGTGTCACAGTGGCTTACACTTGCATCGCATCTCATAAGCTTGACAACACACTGTGTCCAATATTTTCACGAAGATAAAATAAGTCATACCTTTGGTTTGTTTAATAGTTAAAACAAATGTACATTATTGCAATCAGTTGATAAAACATTGTCCTTTACAATTATAAAAGCTTTTTTTTTTTTAAATCTACTACTCTGCTAGCATGTCAGCAGACTGGGGTAGATTCTGCTGAAATCCTATGTATTGAATGAATACAGAATCGTTTTGAATCGGAAAAATATAATTTTTGAATCGAGAATCGCGTCTAATCGAAAAAATCGATATATAATCGAATCGTGACCCCAAGAATCAATATTGAATCGAGTCGTGGGACACCCAAAGATTTGCAGCCCTAATATATATATATATATATATATACTGTATATATATATATATATATATATATATATATATATATATATATATATATATATGTGTGTATATATATATATATACATAATGTGTATGTATTTATGTTTTATTCGTTTTTAGTCAGAAAAAACAGAAGTTGGGGAGCAATGTTGGTTGCATGAACAAAGGCATTCGCTTTCTGGTAACCTAGCAAGGCAGGAAGTGATCACTGAGCAATGGGAGTGACACGCTAACAGCAAATCAGGTAACAGTATCAACTATTGTGTTTGGTTGCGCCATCTTGTTGTCTTGCGGTTGATTCTTTGTATGTAGTGGGAAGAAAAAGTAAGTGTTGTAGAGAATCATGGACTTGGCACCCAATGCTATTAAAGAAGTAGTGATTTTAAATCGAGAATTGTTTTGAATCAAGAATTGAGTCTGAATCAAATCGTTACCCCCAAAAATGGAATCGTGTAGTGGCCAAAGATTCCCAGCCCTTTTATACAGAAACAACGGATACGAACTGAACTGCAGGACTGTATAAATTAAATCAACTGAAAAATATTACAAATGTACTACGTTAAAATAATAAAAATTTGGTCCAATAATATTGAAATAGTAATTACTGCATAACATAAATTCATTTCCATACTTCAATGAGAATAACAGACAAAATAAAATGTTACTGTAACTATAACTTCCTGATACTAAACCTACAGAAAATAGTTCTTCCCAGGTTTTTCTATGTTTACATTTCCACACTTTGCACTATTTTGTTACCCTTAATTAAGCATTTCTTACATATTCCTTATTTTTCAAAGGTTAGGGTTCATTGTTTAATGTGGTTTTAGAATGTAGTTTACATTGATAATCTCATGGTTGTGAATTGTGAGGTGCAACAGAAAGTAGCCAATCAAGAAGCGAGCTGTCAACCCAATACGTAAACTGCTTTGATATAATTAACCGTAGTAGCTGTAGACCAACAGTATAAATAACAGCAGCCATTACTTACCTCCAGCTTGCTCAGTAGATTAAAGCATGTGTTCACGCCGTCTCTATGACTTTTTTTCAGTCTTTTCTTTTTTGTAGTTCGGGATGTGCAATAACAGTCCCAAGCCCACAATTATTCTCTCCTCTTGAATGTCCTCTTCCATGTTGCCTGTTTTTGTGTGTTCCAGTCATTGCTTTGGTGGTTGCTAAGTGTCTTCTTCAATTTTAGATCACATGTGCTGACACGAGATTTCGGCTAACACCAGGCATGACGGTGGGACGGAATAGTTACTGTATGCGTGTGGTGTGCAACGCTGACATGATCGTAGCACAGCATACACGTGAAGATGGCGGATGTTTATCTTTATGTGTGGGGTCTGTCACAGACAAAAATGTGTACATGTGTACCAGCCTTTACTTGTATATTTATGCATGGGAAGACCACAAGTCGGGATGGGTACTGAATCTGGTACTTTTTTGGCACTGACCAAATCCCACCAGTCCTACCAGGCACCTGTTACGTAAATTCCAATGGTGCTATGTTTTGGTACCTGGGCTTCGCGGTTGCTAACGCACTTTGGCACTTGGGGAGTCACTCCAGCAGCACTGAGAGCAAACTCAGCCAAACTGCCTCTAGGTAATGTTGCAATGTTCAATGCCAGCAAAGAAATTGACTCTAAAAACAATCCAACGTAAGTTAAGTAAGGCTACACTGTTGGCTTTGCTATTGAAATGCTACCGATTAGCATTACAAATTTCACTTGGTAATTTCAAAATGATAAAAATTTGTTAACTAAAACTAATATGGACGTTACAATTAAACAGCTGGTGTGTAAAAACTTAGTACATAACTTACTCTATTAACACTTTTTAGGGCACAGCAGATAGCAATGACGGAACTGCCATCTAACGTTTTAGACTTGCAACTGCAATTGGAAATTGCAAATGAGACTCGGAAATGTTATGATGAAACAGGACTTAGCTGCTGATTGTTATGATAAATGGTTAGTTATAATCAGTTTATTTTTAAATGTTACAATTAAACATTTAATTTAAAAAAAACTATCAAAAACAATGAATTTTTATTAACACACAAAAGTACTGAAAATTGGTACCGTTAAGTACCGGTAACAATTTCTGGTACCTGGGAATCGATACTGGAACTTAACTGTAACAATTTCACCATTATCAAATTTGATTCCTGATTCGATTCCCAGATACCGGGAATTGTTACAGTATCGGCTCAAATGTGAACAGTACCAATCCCAACCAAAAGTGTCACTTGGGATTTTTTCTGAAATATATACGATGATATTTCAATTATGACCACGGTACTTAAAATCTCAGCACAGTCTTGTTACCTAGATAATTTTTTGTTCATGTTATTCGTTTATTCTAAAAAGAAATGTGTTTTGATGAATCACTGCCGATATGCTATTAGCATAAATGGGGCTATTTTCAATGTATTTGCTGTTATAATCCTCTGCTAAAATTTACATCTTCGGAGCCTTTTTAGAATAAGATTTTAAAGACGAAGCTTCCTTATGTTGGCCAAGACAATTTGAGGAGTTCAGTATGTCTATTATCACATTTGGTGTTTAAAAAAAAAAAAAAATCAGACACATATGTTTCTTTTGAGAAAGAGTTTAGTAGGCATGGGTCAAACGACACAGAAGCATAGCCTTGATACATTTAGTGTGCCTCGGTACTCCATGTGTGGGTCACTTTCAGAAAAAAAACATGTGCCCGATTCAGCTGCTGTGCCATTAAATGCCAAACTACGTTGATCAGGAAGTGTTTCTTTTGGCTCACGAGTGACAGGTCGTACTAAATGGAGTTGTTGTAGTCATGTTTGACATCGGTTTTCATTGCCATCGTCAATGTTTTGCAACTAAGAAAAAGTAAAAGTGTGGGATCATGTTGAACTCATTGCACCAAATAAGCCCTTTTCCTGTTAACTTTTTGGATCATCAACCAAAGTTGTGCATTACATATTCCTTTCTGCACAGCCATTCTTTAAAAAAAAATTATATTTATTCACTTATTATTTATTACTATTTATTTTATTTGCCGATCAAATATAGTCACTTTCTCAATCCAACAGATGGCGCCATTATGAAACAGCAGCACAGTATCAGTGTAGTGTCAATTAGGGCTGGGCGATATTGGCTTTTATTAATATCACGATATTTTTATGCCATATTGCGATATACGATATACATTACGATATTTTGCTTTGGCCTTGAATGAACACTTGATGCATACAATCACAGCAGTATGATGATTCTATATGACTACATTAAAACATTCTTCTTCATACTGCATTAATACATGCTACTTTTAAACTTTCATGCAGGGAGGGAAATTACAACTAAGTCAATCGACCAAAACTGTATTCATTAAATACTCTTCATTCTCTCACGGGTGACTTTTTAAATGAAAGAACAAATTAATAGTGGTGCTACCTTTTTGTATTAACACTTCTGCTGCATACTTTGCATATTGCTGTTGTCTGCTGAATATCTTCCCACTTGAAGCCAAATCACCGACAGATGATGGATCCCCTGCTCTTTATTTTGGCCATTTATTGTTCTTCCTCCATTTGTGATCAGTTTCGCACCTTCTCTCTCTTGTAATGTCACTACGCTCCGCTTGACCTGCTAACGTTAGCCATGCTGCTACATCTCTGCTCGGCGAGAGCGTATGACGCTAGACGCGCGACAGTATGTGACGTATGTAAGAAGGCAGGCTTGTTTTACGTCTCTGTGAGAAGGAGGGACGAAAAGGAGTGAGAAACGCCAGTAATGTAATACCCGCAGCTAAAAGCAACTGTGTGAGAACATATAATCGAATATTACGATACAGTCATTTTCCATATCGCACGGAGACCAACCTGCGATATATTGTTTATATCGATATATCGCCCAGCCCTAGTGTCAATGCAGTCAGCAAGTGTGCCACACACTCACTGACTAGTTTACGATGTAATTTGCATACATTGGCTTTCAGTATTTCTTTATTGCCGCTTTGAAATGATAAACAAACCAGCAGCTGTTTTGTTTAAAGTAAATGTCAATATTGAAGGACAAAAGCATCCTCCTTTTTGAGTTCAGGGAAAAAAACGTTGCTTTTAAAATCCCCCAAAACGAATGAGCCCTGTGACCAAATTACCCCGGCAGATTGTCGTAAACGATGCTCCTGGGAGTGTCAACTTAATCCGAGTCAACATTTTCAATTGAGGGGGAGGGGGATGCTTAACTTTGGCTTAAATTCTTTATCCGTCACTTTAAAACAAGCACTTCAGTCACATGACACTGGAAAGTGAAACCACTTCAGAGCACAAGATGACCTGAATGGCTGACACAGAAACTTGAATGATGTAATTTAATACATGCTTAATACATATTTTAAAATTATTTTATGTTATAGTGAACCTAGATACAAATTTTTGCCACTGCATGAAAACAAAAACAAAAAAAAATACTTTATTTTGTCGTTTTCTCATGAGAACCAGCATCCTCTGAAGTAAACATTTGGTTTCGATTTATTTCATTTTTTTCGACATTTTGGAAAGACATAGCTCTCTTATGAAAAACATTATTGTCAACTGCAGAGGATGCTGGTTCTCAGGAGGATCTTACACTCCTTGGTGTCAATATTTGGTAGATCTAATGGATACAATAGCTCACTGGCGTCACCGCTAACAAAAGCTAGCACGCCTGTATGTAAACAAATGCCATGGGTGGATCTACACCTGACATCCACTGAAATGATATCATGTACAAGAGTGTATCTTGTCGATACTACTATGATTACATCGATATTTTTCATTGTCACAAAATGTTTTTTTCCTTTTTTAAAAATTCATATTATGTTTATAAACTCAGTAAATACATCCCTGGACACATGAGGACTTTGAATGTGACCAATGTATGATCCTGTAACTATTTGCTTTCGGATCGATACCTAAATTTGTTGTAACATCCACAACTAATGTACAGTATCCCAACAACAGAAGAATAAGTGAATTTTACATTTTAACAGAAGTGTAGATAGAACATGTTGAAACAGAAAATAACAGTATATTAACAAGTGGATTAATAATACAATTACAGCCTGTCCTTTTTAATTTTCACAAAATAATAGAATGATAAATGACACAATGTTTTACTGCATACATCATCAGACAAATTAGGAGCCTTTGTTTGCTTAGTTACTACTAAAAGCCAAGTTGTCTAGTATGTTCAGTATTTTATTTAAGGACAAAATTGTTCATCGATTGCAATAAGAAACATATAACATACCCTAAGATTTTTTGTTAAAATAAAGACAATAATGGAAAATTGTTGTGGTCCTTTTATTAAGAAAAGTATTGAAAGGTATGGAAAAGTATCGAAACACATTTTTGTACTGGTACTAAAATATTGGTATCGGGACCATCCTAAACTGTATTAATTTTGCCAAGAGATTAGCAAATAGAGGGGTTCGTAAATCGAGGTTCGCTTGTATTGTGCCCTCACAAAGACAACACTCCTGTTTGTCCTCCAGAGGGATGAAACGAAAAAGAACGCATGTCCGTCATCACAGCAATGAGTGAGTCGTCTTCAGTTCACTCTGCAAAGCTTGTTTCCTTGGCCCACTCGCTCTCCGGACTTGGCCTCGACGCCGCCAATGGAGGCCCCCCAGCTGTCAGCCTGCCTAACAATGACGAGCCTCCTCCTCCGGTACTGACCCATCAGTCCATGTCTTCATCTTATGTCCTACAACCTTTCTCACGCGTCCTCTCCTGTGTCATATCTCCCACTTTTTAGGAGTCCGGCATCGACCTCGGGCCGGGGCTTTTCTTCGCCGACGGAAAGAGAAAGGTGGATTACGTTCTGTGCTACAAATACAAAAAAAGGCGAGCATCCAAGGGCCGCCTTTCTATCGCGTCCAACGGTAGCATCTCAATACCCATACCGGGTTTATGGGAAGCGGACCCGGAGTCGGGGGACGCTGGAGGAGCTCCTTCAGGAGATGTGGAAGAGTCAAAGCTCACTGAGGAGGAGAAGGCTGTGATGAGGGAGGAGTTTGAGGCCGGCCTGCTGGAAGCTGGACTGCAGCTAGAACGTGATAAAGAGGTACGTAATACAACCACCCTGCTCTCTAGGACGCTTTACTTTTCTTTCAACAAGACCTTTATGGGTCGCACTTAAGTGAAGTGAATGTAAATCCTGTCACTGGACTGCTGCCAAACAGATCAAGGATGAATCAGAGTCTGAGGTTGAGGGCACTCAATTGTGTCCCTGCATGAAGCAATGGAATTACCACACAGTTTTGCCATAAATAATGTTTGAGAGCTCATCATGGGCCAGATCGTTTATTTCAGAAGTGCCACAATAGTAAATTAAAAAACAAAATTAATCATTTAATTTGATTTAAGAACATCTTTTATTTCATATTCTGTTACTTAGATTATTTATTTAAAAAGTGTAATTAATAAAAATAATTGATAAAATCCAAACCACATCGAGTGCTTTTAAATTTAAATACGCAGACATATACATGTATATGTATGTATATATATATATATATATATGTATATACAAACCCCGTTTCCATATGAGTTGGGAAATTGTGTTAGATGTAAATATAAACGGAATACAATGATTGGCAAATCCTTTTCAACCCATATTCAATTGAATGCACTAAAAAGACAAGATATTTGATGTTCAAACTCATAAACTTTATTTTTTTTGCAAATAATAATTAACTTAAAATTTCATGGCTGCAACACGTGCCAAAGTAGTTGGGAAAGGACATGTTCACCACTTTGTTACATCACCTTTTCTTTGAACAACACTCAATAAGAGTTTGGGAACTGAGAAAACTAATGATTGAAGCTTTGAAATTGGAATTCTTTCCCATTCTTGTTTTATGTAGAGCTTCAGTTGTTCAACAGTCCGGGGTCTCCGCTGTCGTATTTTACGCTTCATAATGCGCCACACATTTTCGATGGGAGACAGGTCTAGACTGCAGGCGGGCCAGGAAAGTACCCGCACTTTTTTTTTTTTTACAAAGCCACGCTGTTGTAACACCTGTCTTGCTGTCCATGATAACGTTGCTTGAATGACAACATATGTTGCTCCAAAACCTGTATGGACCTTTCAACATTAATGGTGCCTTCACAGATGTGTAAGTTACCCATGCCTTGGGCACTAATACACCCCCATACCATCATAGATGCTGGCTTTTGAACTTTTGCGCCTATAACAATCCGAATGGTTATTTTCCTCTTTGTTCTGGAGGACACCACGTCCTCTGTTTCGAAATATAATTTGAAATGTGGACTCGTCAGACCATAGAACACCTTTCCACTTTGCATCAGTCCATTGTAGGTGAGCTCGGCCCAGCAAAGCCGGTGGCGTTTCAGGATATTGTTGATAAATGAGTTTGGCTTTGCATAGTAGAATTTTAACTTGCACTTACAGATGTAGCGACCAACTGTAGTTACTGACAGTGGTTTTATGAAGTGTTCCTGAGCCCATTCGGTGATATCCTTTACACACTGATGTCTGTTTTTGATGCAGTACTGCCTGAGGGATCAAAAGTCTGTAATATTATCACTTACGTGCAGTGATTTCTCCAGATTCTCTGAACTTTTTGATGATTTTACGGACCATAGATGGTAAAATCTTTAAATTTCTTGCAATAGCACGTTGAGAAATGTTGTTCTAAAACTGTTTGACAATTTGCTTACAAAGTGGTGACCCTCTCCCCATCCTTGTTTGTGAATTACTTAGCATTTCATGGAAGCTGCTTTTATACCCAATCATGGCGTCCAACTGTTCCCAATTAGCCTGCATACCTGTGGGATGTTCCAAATAAGTGTTTGATGAGCACTCCTCAAATTTATCAGTATTTATTGTCACCTTTCCCATCTTCTTTAAAGGTCACGTGTTGCTGGCATCAAATTCTAAAGTTAATGATTATTTGCAAAAAAAAAGTTTGAACATCAAATTTGTTTTCTTTGTAGCATATTCAACTGAATATGAGTTGAAAACATACTTGTCAACCCTCCCAGATTTTATGGGAGACTCCCGAAATTCAGCGCCTCTCCCAAAAACCTCCAGGGACAAATTTTCTCCCGAAAATATCTCCCGAAATTCTGGCGGAGCTGGATGCCACGCCCCCTCCAGCTCCATGCGGACCTGAGTGAGGACAGCCTGTTTTCATGTCCGCTTTCCCACAATATAAATAGCGTGTCTGCCAAATAACGTTATAACTGTAGAATGATCGAGGGCGAGTTCTTGGTTTCAGTGAGATAGCGCAACCAAACTTGATTGTTGATACTGGTATGTGATTGGCTGTTTAGCCTGTCCCTCCCATCGCTTACTAACCACTTCCTGTTTTGCTAGGTTACCAGACAGCGAGTGTTCAAGTTAAAGTACCACTGATAGCCACACACACACACACACACACACACCCACACACACACACACACACACACTCTAAATGTGGTGAAATTACTCTCTGTGTTCCACCCCCTGGGAGGTGAGGGGACCAGTGAGCAGCAGTGGTGGCCGCGCTCGGTTATCGTTTTGGTGATTTAACCCCCAATTCAAACCCTTGATGCTGAGTGCCAAGCAGGGAGGTAATGGGTTCCATTTTTATAGTCTCAGCCGGGGGTTTGAACTCACGACCTACCGATCTCATTGCGGACAATCTAACCACTCGGCCACTGAGCAGGTTGAAATCTATAGAAATTATTCGAATGGTTAGAATCTGCAATTTTGAGTGACATACGAAGCTCTGCTTCATGCAGACCGGGCACGAACAGAGTGGGGCAGATTGGGCTGGGTTTGTTTACAAGGCAAAAAGCCTGATAGCGAAAGTCAGACATGGTCAGATTTCTACAGAAAGTTCTGCAGAACTGTGATATTACATCGAATATGTGGATGTTGTTTACTCATTTATGTTGTGCCATGTTTGTTGCATCTTTGTTGCTCTTTTATAAAAGATGAAGGAGGCGGTCTGGGAAAGAGAGGAGCAACGTTCATACATTCTCAATATTTAGTGTTGTATTGTTGATAGTTAATATTGTAAATCCCACATTCTGTATTTTCATGTACATTCTGAGTGTCTTATTCAGTAAAAAACTAAACAGACTTCTCAAAAAACGGAATAAACTTTAGTTCTTTATACTGAATTATGACAGTCAGAATGTACACACACAATCAGGAAGCCTTACTGGTAAAAATGTGACGATGCCGCATGTCGGCTGTTGTGTTCCCAAGAAGCAGAAAAGGCAGGCGTCACGCAGGGGAAATGTGGTTTCATTGGGAACCAGGCAAAACAAAATAACAAAGTTCTTGCTGTAACTCAGAAAATACACTTTGGCATTTACTAATTACAAACCTCGTTTCCATATCAGTTGGGAAATTCTGTTAGATGTAAATATAAACGGAATACAATGATTTGCAAATCCTTTTTAACCCATATTCAGTTGAATGCACTACAAAGACAAGATATTTGATGTTTAAACTCATAAACTTTATTTTTTTCTGCAAATAATATTTAACTTAGAATTTCTTGGCTGCAACACGTGCCAAAGTAGTTGGGAAAGGGCATGTTCACCACTGTGTTACATTACCTTTTCTTTTAAAAACACTCAATAAACGTTTTGGGAACTGAGGAAACTAATTGTTGAAGCTTTAAAAGTGGAATTCTTTCTCATTCTTGTTTTATGTAGAGCTTTAGTCGTTCAATAGTCTGGGGTGTCCGCTGTCGTATTTTACGCTTCATAATGCGCCACACATTTTTGATGGAAAGTACCCGCACTCTTTTACTACGAAACCACGCTGTTGTAACACGTGGCTTGGCATTGTCTTGCTGAAATAAGCAGGGGAGTCCATGATAATGTTGCTTGGATGACAACATATGTTGCTCCAAAACCTGTATGGACCATTCAGCAATAATGATGCCTTCACAGATGTGTAAGTTACCCATGCCTTGGGCACTAATACAACCACATACCATCACAGATGCTGGCTTTTGAACTTAGCGCCTATAACAATCCGGATGGTTATTTTCCTCTTTGTTCCGGAGGACACCACGTCCACAGTTTCCAAATATAATTTGAAATGTGGACTCGTCAGACCACAGAACACTTTTCCATTTTGCATAGATGAGCTCGGGCCCAGCGAAGCCAGCGGCGTTCCTTGGTGTTGTTTATAAATGGGTTTTGCTTTGCATAGCAGAGTTTTAACTTTCACTTATAGATGTAACAACCAACTGTAGTTACTGACAGTGGTTTTATGAAGTGTTCCTGAACCCATGTGGTGATATCCTTTACACACCGATGTCGGTTTTTGATGCAGTACCGCCTGAGGGATCTAAAGTCTGTGATATCATCGCTTACGTGCAGTGATTTCTCCAGATTCTCTGAACTTTTTGATGATTTTACGGACCGTAAAATGGCGGAGGGCTTTATTTTAAGATGTTTAGCGAAGCATATTTATTTTTTTCCCCATGTATATAACAAAGCTGCCCTCAGTGCAATAATATCAAACCTGTCATTGTTTAGATCAGGGGTGTCAGAGGGGTTAGTGCGTCTGCCTCACAATACGAAGTTCCTGCAGTCCTGGGTTCAAATCCAGGCTCGGGATCCTTCTGTGTGGAGTTTGCATGTTCTCCCCGTGAATGCGTGGGTTCCCTCCGGGTACTCCGACTTCCACCCACTTCCAAAGACATGCACCTGGGGATAGGTTGATTGGCAACACTAAATTGGCCCTAGTGTGTGAATGTGAGTGTGAATGTTGTCTGTCTATCTGTGTTGGCCCTGCGATGAGGTGGCGACTTGTCCAGGGTGTACCCTGCCTTTCGCCCGATTGTTGCTGAGATAGGCGCCAGCGCCCCCCGTGACCCCGAAAGGGAATATGCGGTAGAAAATGGATGGATGGAATAGGTGTCCAAACTACGGCCAGCGGGCGAAGTGCGGCCCGCTGATGTTATATTGGCCCGGGAGTCGTCATGGAATCTTGCCCGCAGGGAGATTGTATTTATTTCAAAAGTCTGACTCTTTTGATGCTGCTACAATGTCGCCATCTAGTGGACTTTTTCAGGTCAATGTCCTTTAATTGTGCTCTGAATGTGGTTACGTGCAGCATTTACTTATATGACCCAATGCAAACAATGTTCCCTAATCATGGTGATAAAATAAAAAAAATAATAAAGAAAAATCCAACCAATACAAAATGTCAACAGACATGGTCACTAAATGTGTATAAAAGATGTCCATTCACCGTAACGAATTCAAAATTACACCAATTTAAATCCATTACTAAGCAGCATGGGAAAAATGCAAAACACTTTCCACACTCTTATCCATTTTTGGCACCTATATTTAATTGAATCGATTGCAAAGACAATATATTTAATGTGAGAACTGAGAAACTTTTTTTTTTTTTCCAGGAATCATTAACTTAAAATTTAATGGCAGCAACACATTGCAAAAACGTTGGTACAGGGGAATTTTTACCACAGTGTTACATGGCCTTTCCTTTTAACAACACTCAGTAAACGTTTGGGAACTGAGAAGACCATTATTTGAAGCTTTTCACGTGGAATTATTTCCCATTCTTGCTCAATGTACAGCTTCAGTTTTTCAACAGTCCGGGGTCTCCATTGTGGTATTTTAGGCTTCATATTGCGTCACACATTTTCCAATGGGAGACAGGTCTGGACTACAGGAAGGCCAGTCTAATACCCGCATTCTTTTACTATCAAGCCATGCTGTTGTAACACGTGGCTTGGTATTGTCTTGCTGAAATAAGCAGGGGCGTCCATGATAACGTTGCTTGGATGGTAACATATATTGGTCCAAAATCTGTATGTACCGTTCAGCATTAATGGTGCCTTCGCAGATGTGTAAGTTACCCATGCCTTGAGCCCTAATACACCCCCAGGTGTATTACAGATGCTGGCTTTTGAACTTTGCACGTAGAACAATCCGGATGGTTCTTTTCCTCTTTGTTCCAGAGGACACAACTTCCACTGTTTTGAAAACTATTTGAAATGTGGACTCATCAGTACCACAGAACACTTTTCCACTTTGCATCAGTCCATCTTTGATGAGCTCAAGCCGAGTGAAGCCGGCGGCGTTTCTGGGTGTTGTTGATAATGGCTTTCACTTTGCATAGTAGAGTTTTAACTTGCACATACAGATAAACTGAAGTGTTCCTGAACCCACTTAGTGATATCTTTTACTCACTGATGTCGGTTTTTGATGCAGTACCGCCTGAGGGATCGAAGGTCTGTAATATCATCGCATATGAGCAGTGATTTCTCCAGATTCTCTAAACCTTTTGATGATATTACGGACCGTGGATTGTAAAATCCCTAAATTACTTGCAATAGTTGGTTGAGAAATGATGTTCTTAAACTGTTGGACAATTTGCTCACGCATTTGTTCACAAAGTGGTGACCCTCGCCTCATCCTTGTTTGTGAATGACTGAGCATTTCATGGAAGCTGCTTTTCCTCCCAATCATGGCACCCACCTGTTCCCAATTAGTCTGTTCACCTGTGGGATGTTCCAAACAAGTGTTTGATGAGCATTCCTCAACTTTTACAGTCATTTTTGCCACTTGTTCCAGCTTTTTTAAAACATGTTGCAGGCATCAAATTCCAAAAGAGCTAAGTTTCCCAGTTTGAACGTTAGGTACTTGTCTTTGTCTTGTCTATTCAATTGAATATAGGTTGAAAAGGATTGCAATGTGTTCGGTTTTTATTTGGGATTTACACAACGGGCCAACTACACTGGTTTTGGAATTTTTTGTTACTTTACATGCAGTTGGTTACCGGCCCTCGATTTAATTATTTAGCCCAATGCGGCCCCCAAATCAAAAGGTTTGGACACCCCTGGTTTAAATTATTGGGACTGCAAACTAATTGACTGAAACAACAGCGCCTGTGCTGGTTGCAGCCAAGTAATGCACTCCATTTTGACTAAATTGTTCCAAAACCAGATTAATAATGGCTCATCGGTTACTATGCCCATGATTAGATACTAACAATCTTTGTTTAATCCAAAAATTACAAAGTTTTCATTGTTATTTTGCACACAATACACTAAAGTTAAAAACAAATTGCGATCAACATGTTTTAAAAAATAATGTCTCCTAAAAAATTATCCAAATAATTTCCTTTTCAAGGTCTTGTAATGATTCCTAGTAGAATACACTGTGATTATCTATTTCCAGTTCCAAAAAGAACATCGCGTCTTCACTTGCTTTAGAAAGGATTGTGCACATATTGTACATCTGGGAGCGAGTTGTGTTGTGTTGTGCATTGTGCGTTGCGAGGACACTTGCGTGTTGTATCAGCTGCTGTTTTGGCTGAGGATTAAGACTGGCTGACCATAAGTGTGAAGCCAAAGGCCAGATTATAGGGCCTTATTAAGAGTGAGAGAAGTGTTTGTGCTGGCTCATGAACACATATGGGGGTTGATGGGGTGGGGTTTCGCTTTGATTGAATGTGTCGACGTGTGTGCTTAGTCGTCACTGGGGACCATCTGTCTATGACTTACTTTGTTTTTTGGGAACAGTGAAGGGTGTCTTTCAGTGTTTGGAGTACAAGCGTTTTGATTTGAGTAACTGCATTTTGACTGAAGCTAGAGATGCCTCCTATTAATCGACCACCGATCAGTACTGAACGATTTCTGTGAAAAAGTATGTGATCGCCGGTTAATGGCGATGTATGCTTTTCACAGCCGATCTTCTCTGGCTGATGCTTTATTTTGATTCCTCTGGCTGACAGCTAACTATGTATGTAAGCCACTCCTTTTAGTTAATAATCATCAAATAAACTACATTTCTTGCAAGTTGCGATGTTCTGATCAAGGTTTTACGTGTCCGATTCCAATCATACATGAGTTTTATGAGGCCAATTCCAATACCGATCACATGTATAAACTATACGTTTTTCAATGTATTTATGGGGAGTGCTTTTGACAGTTTAACAAAATTATCAACACAATATTTAAACTACTTCATTATTCTCTTTTATTACATAGAATTGTCTGATGAAAACAAAGTCAGTACACAATAACTGAACAAAAGCAAAAATTCTTATGTACTACTACTCTTTTAAATCCTTTTGTTTTTGTCCTCAAGAAGTTTTTCCTTGAGTTTGTAAACATTAACAAATAAATGATTGAGAAACAAAAATATCAATCTGATCACAATAGAATTAACCGTATACTGATACTATGTTTGCTTAGCTATTAGCATGCTTGCTCCTGGTTGGCTGTCGGCTCTTGGACTAGTCCTCCAGTGATAATAATATTTGATAAAAATATTAAGATACTAAGTAATGCAGTTTATTTGCCGTAATTTGATAGTTTAGGGGAGCGTTTCCAAACTGTGTATGAAACACATAATTAGATGCTAGCCGCTTGTTAGTACGCACCAGCTGTATGATTGTGTCAATCAATCGTCAATCAAAGTTTATTTATCCAGCCCTTGATCACAAATGTCTCAAAGGGCTGCACAAGCCACAACGACATCCTTAGCTCAGATGCCAAATCAGGGTATCGTGCATCTCAGTTGGAGTTTTCATTAACACATTTGGAGGTGTTAAAATATGCCATGTGAAATCATTAATCATTAACATATCAACAGCAATGCCAATGTACAACATATTGCCAAAAGTATTTGGCCACCTGCCTTGACTCACAAATAAGCTTAAAGTGCCATCCCATTCCTAACCCATAGGGTTCATTATAATATCGGTCCACCTTTTGCAGCTATTACAGCTTCAACTCTTCTGGTATGGCTGTCCACAAGGTTGCGGAGTGTGTTTATAGGAATTTTCGACCATTCTTCCAAAAGCGCATTGGTGAGGTCACACACCTATGTTGGTTAAGAAGGCCTGGCTCTCAGTCACCATTCTAATTCATCCAAAAGGTGTTCTCTCAGGTTCAGGTCAGGACTCTGTGCAGGCCAGTCAAGTTCATCCACACCAGACTCTGTCATCCATGTCTTTATGAACCTTGCTGTGTGCACTGGTGCACAGTTATGTTGGAAGAGGAAGGGGCCCGCTCCAAACTGTTCCCACAAGGTTGGGAACATGGAATCTTCCAAAATGTGTTGGTATCATGGAGCATTCGAAGTTCATTTCACTGGACCTATGGGGCCAAGCCCAACTCCTGAATAACAACCCCACACCATAATTCCTCCTCCACCAAATTTCCAACTCGGCACAATGCAGTACGAAATGTACCGTTCTCCTGGTAATCTCCAAACCCAGACTCGTCAGTCAGATTGCCAGATGGAAATGCGCGATTCATCACTCCAGAGAAGGCGTCTCCACTGCCAATATAGTGTATATAACAACAAGCTAGCTTTTTTTTAAAAAAACTTGCGTTGGAGCGTTTCTCGAGTAAATTTACTTGTTGACTTTGAAAATTGTGACATAACTTAGTGGTAGTTTGGCTCAGTCTGCTCTCAGTGCTGCTGAAGTGATCACCTAGTGCCGAAATGAGAGTCTATAACAGGACATGATGTTACGGCCAACCCAGGTACCGTGACATGGCACCGTTGGATTTTACGTGAATTGGTGCCCTGTAGGACTGGCGGGATTCCGTCTGTGCCAAAAAAGTACCGACTTCAATACGCGGCCCTACTTTTGACACAGGACAATTTGCTGTAAATGTGTTGTTGACACTAACACAGTGGTTCTTAACCTGGGTTCGATTGAACCCTAGGGGTTCGGTGAGTTGGCCTCAGGGGTTGGGCGGCGGTCAAAACACACCCGACTCATCGTATGAATACACACTTCTCCCTATGGGCGTATTACGGATACGGCAACAGCTGAATGATTTGCAGTTGTGTAATTTGTTGTAAGTTTATGCACTGTGTTGGTTTTGTTGTCTGAACAAGGTGATGTTCATGCACGGTTAATTTTGGGCACCAGTAAAAAAAAGCATTGTTACACTTTAGTATGGGGAACATATTTACCATTGATTAGTTACTTATTAACATGCAAATTAGTAACATATTGGCTCTTAACTAGTCATTATTAAGTACTTATTAATGCCTTATTCGGCATGGCCTTATTATAACCCTAACCCTCACCCTAACCCTAACCAAATAACTCTGTTACTTAGAATATGTTCCCCTAGTGTCCAAATAACTCTAAATTAAGTCATTGTTACTTAGAATATGTTCCCCTAGTTTCCAAATAACTCTAAATTAAGTCTTTGTTACTTAGAATATGTTCCCCATACTAAAGTGTTACCAAAAACATATAACTTTGTCTTGAATCTGAAAAAAAAAAAAAAAAAAATATTTTTCACTAATATGACACTGGTCGCGTTCGGTACCTCCAACAAGGTTAAGAACCACTGCACTAACAGTACCTTGTAATGTATGCAGAGGACAAGCGGCATAAGTTTCATCCGGCTGCATATCCCATGGCCGATCCTCAGTCGAGAGGCAGAGCTTCAGAAGATCAAAGTGGCTGTAAAAAAGGTAGTCAAGCACTGTACCTCACTTACCTTTCCTATTCTCACGGTTACAATTTTGCATTAAAACAAGTTCATATTCAGGAACCCCTCTCCCTTTTTGTTTTACTGAGCAGAAGTGTGAGCTGCGTAAAAGGGCGGGCATCGCAGGAATGTGGGACTCCTTTGTCACCAAAATCAACACGCCCTTTCAGCCGGACGTCCCGCACTTTGACGTCCAGCGAGAACCGCAGACGCGCTCTCGTTTCAAGACGCTCAAACACCCTTTCATCAGAGACAAGCTCCACCTGTAAGTACAGCCATGTTCACTGAGGCACACCAGTGTACATCTGCAGATGAAATGGCTTTTGGCGTCCCATTAATTTTGTCTGTTTAGCATATTTCATACCATACAAAGAAGCAAAAAAAATATAGCAAGTAGGGGTGGGTACCGTTGACATTTAAAACGATTTGGTACCAATTCCTAGTACCTGGAAATCGATATATGTACGACACAGTATCAATTTTCAGTACTTTTGTGGGTGTTAATAAATATGAATTATTTTTGATAATAAAATTAACTATTTTAATGCAGCATTTTAACATGAGCTGATTATGACTACTGCTGTCCAGTTGTTATATATTTTTTCATCATCACATCCATGAGTGCAGCGGAGATAGGCTCCAGCACCCCCCGCAACCCCAAAAGGGACAAGCGGTAGAAAATAGATGGATGGACATTCATGAGTCTCAATTACAGTTGCAAGTCCAAGACATTAGATGGCATTAGCGTGCAGTTTATTGTGTGTTGGTTAGTCAGGCCAGTCTTTGCTGTCTCGTCTTTGGTTGAGTCCGAAAAGTGTTAAAACTGTAAGTATTGTACTTATTACGCACCAGCTGTTTGAGTGTAACATGCACCCTAGTTGTAGTATTCATTAACACATTTAGAGGCGTTAAAATTGCCATTTAAAATCGCCATGTAAAATCACTAATGCTAATTGGTAGCATGTCAATAGCAAAGCCAATATATACTAGCATTAAGCTTGTGCTCTTTTTGAAGATGTTTTTGCCTTACTTTACTTAAATTAGAGCATTTTTTTTGGAGTCAGTTCTTTGCTGTCATTTAAATTTGCAATAATACCTGGAAGTCATTTGGCTGAGTCTGCTCTCAGTGCTGCTGGAGTTTATCGGCAACTTGCTGGCTAAGTCGGCAACCGGACGTGACTTTATGCGCAACCAAAGTACTGTAACATGGCACCGTTGAATTTTACATGAATCGGTGCCAAAAATTGTCCTGATTCGGTACACATCCTTAATAGCAAGTGATGATTAGAAAACATAGCTCTCTTTTCTATGGCGGTAAGGAGCAAACTGCCAAGACAGCCTATTAATAAAGCTGATGACGTTATTAAAAACATTAGTACGACAAATGTAACCAAAGTTTCACACCAGCAGCTGCGTAGCGCAAACTACAATCAAGTGCATGCAGAGGTAAATAAAAGCTGCGAGATGTCATTTTCTGGAGTTTTTATCAACTACATCAGGAGGTTGCCTACAGCCACAGATGCTAATCTTAATGTTTTGTGAGCGTACGAAACATCATTTGATAGAGGAATTAGTTTGAGCATTGTACGATATGCAAAGGTTGTGTATAATCCAAAAAATGATAATACAAGAAGCTAAGATTCTCTCATTACTTGCTGCAGGTATGACATCACGTCCACAGAGACGGTTTTCGACAACGCAACACGTAGCAGAATCGTACGTACTCAAAATAAACATATTGATAGGAGGTGAAGGTGATATGCTTCACGTTTGTGTGTCCTTCTGCGCAGGTTTCAGAGATTATTTCCCGCACAACCTGCAGACAAACTTGCCAAACCACGGGTGAGGACGCACTCGTACTTCATGTCACATGTGTGATAGCTAACACAGGAAGCTGATTTTTGCGCTTCACTGCAGGTATCATGTCGCTCGTGGCACGGGCCGTCTACATCTCTGCCTTTCCTTTGCATGATGTAAGTAGAGCAACAATATCCACACGCATGCACTTCATCATGTTTAATTCGAAAGAGTTAGGAATTCAGTTAAGTGTATTACGATACATTCATTCGCTTGTGGCGGCCTGCCACAAGTGAATTAAATGTATCTATATTTTGTCATATTTTCTGATGAAGGGTTGGTAACACTTCACCTTTTTTGCGATATATGTGAATCATGTTCCACAAAATATTGATTATGTTATGTGTTTTGAAATTAGAGTTAGAGAATCTTTTTTTTTAGTTAGACAGTGGACACGCAGACACACATGCAAACACACACGTACACGCACACAACCACTTACAATGCACTGAGCTGCGGACTGGCCTACTTATACAAAGTAAGCGGTTAATCTTTTTTTGTTGAATTCTCAATTGTTAAACTTCTCTACAAGTTCAAAACGATAGCAATGCTAATTTCTTGAGGCTCTCAATGGGATCATCCATTGTATGCTACTATTAAGTTCGCAGCATAAAAGCCAACCTTTATCCTCCATTTTTCAGTTTATACCAAACTGTATTGTTGATTTAACACAATCCCTACAATAATGTGCACTTTGTGTGTATTTTAATGTACTTTCCTTGGTGTGCTTGTTAGGGATGTAACAAACAGTATAAGGATAAAGCACAGTAAAACTTCCACAGGCTAGTATTACAGTTTTAAATAAAAATTGTTGTAAAATTATTTTGATATACTCGCGGAACATTGACACTGCACTGGAGAAGTAAGTTAATGCTCGCCAGCTTAAATGCTAACATAAAAACAAGAGACATTTACGTTTTTCTCCATTTAAAATAACGACATACCCCAATCTAAACTTATATAAACACATTACAGTGAGGATGTTGGACTTAAAGGCTGTGCTCTCTTGGACCGAGGAATCGATCGATAAGAAATATGACAACAGGAAGTGCGTTTGCGTGATGTCACATTAATCAGACTTGATGCACCAAACACACATATTTTTGTTTATCACAAAAAAAACAACCCAAAAACACTTTTACAAATTAAAACTCAAGAAGATAAACATATTTAAAATTCAAATGAAAATAATATGACTCTAAAGTAGCAAGGACAATATTATTTTATTATTTATTAAATTATATTTGTTTTAATAAAACTTGGTTATACATGTGTATGAGTACTTTTTGACCACATTCAAGAATACCGTCATATTATTGATAAACATGATCATTTAGGTGACAATAACTGTGATATGAAATCGTCATATTGTTATATCCCTAGTGCTTAGTTTCACAGTGACTTCATTGTGGACACTATAATAAATAATCTTAAATTGGAAGTTTTTTTTTATTTCTTAATGACATTCAATAATGGCAAAATAAAGCATGTTAATAAAGCAGGGGTGTACAAAGTGCAGGCACTGTTACATCGATGTAAAAAAAAAAAGCAGCAATAGTTGAAAAATGCAGATTTGTCTTAAAGTGTCACAGCCAATTATGCAAATTTTACGATGATGTTATGTTGACACCTCCACTGCCACAAATAGATTGCCAATCTGTGGGAAAAACTGTAGTTACGAAAATGCACATACAGTACATAGCACACTTAAAGTTAACTTCTGATCAATTATCTCCAACCCAGGGGTCGTTTTCTCGGAGAGGAGATAAAGACCAGCGCAACGATAGACAGGTGAGCCTTTTTATTAAGTTACTGAACAAAACCATTAAATAATGACTCACTTGCTGGACATTTTTAGGTTGTTGTGGTTTTACTAATGCATTTTAACTGTGTTTTATAACTATTGTTTTTTATTATTATTTATATTTTTTTTATCTTTCATCTTTCTGTTATTTGCACTATTTGTATGCATTTTCACTGTGTTTTATCTATAAAATGTTCTGTACTTATTGTGATTTTTATTATTATTATTTTTAATCTTTTGCCTTTCTGTTTTAACCTGTTCAGCTCTTTGGTGCAGTAGTCTGTTTTAAAATTGTGCTAAATAAAGAAATATCAGCCTTGACTTTGATTTGTTGACATGTGTTGTCATCCTCCAGGTGCTTCATGAAGAGTGGGCTCGATATGGAGTCATGCACAAGTATCAGCCTGTGGATCTCATCAGGTTTTTCTTTTCTCAGTTGATTATTCACAAAAAAATAGCCAAGTGCATTGCTGTTCATCTCAAAACGCTTCCACCGCGTGTCAGCGTGGCTAAATATGTTTCTTGTACAGGAAGTACTTTGGGGAGCAGATTGGCTTATATTTTGCTTGGTTGGGTGTTTACACTCAGCTCCTCATCCCTCCGTCAGTACTGGGAATCATCGTCTTCGTCTACGGCATCTTGACTGTGGACAATAACGTGCCGAGGTAGGCAAATCGCCATGTACACACGACTGAACAATTTTATTTACAGTGTTTTTCACATGTCAAGTCAGGAGACATGCGACGACAACCTGAACATCACCATGTGTCCGCTGTGTGACAGCGTGTGTGACTACTGGCGGCTGAGTACGGTGTGCTCGCTGGCTAAGGCGTCCTACCTGTTTGACAACGGAGCCACGGTTCTCTTCGCTATCTTTATGTCTCTGTGGGGTAACGAGATGTTCTTTATCTTTTTCATTCCTATTTTTTTGTAGTAGAAAATTGACATGAACTGGGGTACCTCAATTTAAAACTGTTTTGAGATAAGAGCAGTTTCTCGGCTAATTGTCATGCTTTAAGTTGCAAGAGAACATTTATTGTGGAACCTCAATTTACGAACTTAATTGGTTCTTGAACAGGGTTTCGTAAATCGAAGTTAGTATAGTGAATCGAAGTTAGTATAGTGAAGCAAATTTCTCGATAAGAAACCATTTAAACATGAATCATTGGTTTTACCCTCAATAAAAGTCCCTATTTTAGCAAAAGATTGAATGCACTATGTGTGTGTGTGTGTGTGTGTGTGTGTGTGTTTGTGTGTTCTCCACGGGTCGCCACCTTGTCGTGGTGGAGAGCCTTGTGTGTTCCAATGAACCTAAGAGCAATGCCGTCGGGAGCCTCAGCTCCTGGTAGCTTCAACCATGGCGGTAAGGTCGAGGGAGAGGTTCCAGACGAAGCGCGATCTAAAAACCTCAACGGCGGAACTGGCGGATAATGACGCGTCGCCTCCGGCAGTAAAGGCAGATGAAGGTTAAGGGTACCTCACTGCCTACTGGGTGCACCGTGTGTGTTTGGCTACTGAAGTAAACCCCTAACGACAAATCTGTTGGGAAGACTCGCATCAGGCGGCCATCAACAGACCGGTGTGCTGGCAGTCTTGTGCAACTCCTTCCTGCAGAAGGTCGTCATGAGCTTTTCATGCCACTGGAAGACGTAGGGGGGAGCCAAGGTAGTGAGGGTAGTGACTGCGCACCACTTCCTTCACTCTAATCTACTCCTAGCGCAGGCCTGCTCCAAACACCCCCACCCACTTTCCCACCCCATCCCCTCCCCTCCAAGTCCTGCGGCGATGGAGAAGGGTGGCAGATACAGGTCAGGATGTGACTGGGAGTATCTAGCCCAACTCTGCACGCAGGCGGCGTGGGATAGACGGTCGCTGACGTACGGGACAGAACAGCGTGTCTCTTCGGCAGCTCCCCACGTGACTGAGCAGCCCCACCCTGCTCACCCTGAGATGGGAAGGGCCTAGAAAATGTGGCCTAGAAATGGTCTGTTCCTCCACTCCCGGGCAGCCTACCGCAGCTGCCGGATCATCCCCCCATGCGGTCGAAAACACAAGAATAAAACCCAACTGACACTCACACTAGCGACTTGGAACGTCCGTACGCTTTTGGATGTGCGTGATGATTCATCTCGTCCCCGCAGAAGAACAGCGTTGGTGGCGCACGAACTGAAGAGGTATAACATCGACATTGCGGCCCTCAGCGAGACCCGCTTCCATGGGGAGGACTCCATAGCCGAGGTGGGAGAAGGATACACTTTCTTCTGGAAAGGGCTTCCAGAAGGCTCCCGTCGCCTCCATGGTGTAGGCTTCGCTGTGCGGACCTCCCTACTTCAGAAGCTTCCCGAATTTCCAGTTGGCATTAGTGAAAGGTTGATGACCTGGAGGATTCCCCTCACAAATAACCGTTACTGCACCCTCATCAGCGCCTATGCCCCAACACTGATTGCCGACCCTCAATGTAAGGAAGAGTTCTATGCCTCCCTGCACTCCGTCATCAGCAAAACACCACTCACTGACAAGCTCATCCTGCTAGGGGATTTTAATGCAAGAGTGGGCTCGGACAGTGTACTGTGGAGGGAAGTGATGGGTCGGCACGGTGTTAGCAAGCTCAACAATAATGGTCTCCGTCTTCTCACTCTATGTTCTGAGCATCAACTGGTCATCACAAACACCTTGTTCCAACTGAAAAACAAGTACAAAACATCCTGGCAACACCCTCGCTCTAAACACTGGCATCGCCTAGATTACATCATCACCCGCCACGCTGACAGGAAGGAGGTGTGCATCACTAGGGCCATGCGTGGAGCTGACCACCGCCTGATCAGAACAAAGATTGACTTAGAAATACGTCCCCAACAGAGAAAAACACCACCTTCCAAGAGGCTCAACTGTGATGCACTGAAGTCCACGCACTGTGTCAACCAGCTCAGGAAAAAGGTAGCAGATCAGCTGTTCAAGATTCCTGAAGTGCCACCAGAGCTGGACACTGGAACTACCTGGAGCACCCTACGCACTGCCCTCCACCAGGCGGCCGTGGAGTCTATAGGGTACACCAGAAGGCGACATCAAGGCTGGTTTGACAATAGTGCGCCAGGAATCTATGACCTGCTTCAGGCAAAACACAAGGCCCTTGCAGCTCACATATCAAACCCTCAATCCACCGTCCTGAAGGCTCAGCTCATCCGCCTCAGAAGTGAAACCCAGTGCACCCTCAGAGCCATGGAGAGTGACTGGTGGACACAGAAGGCCCGCGAAATACAACATCACGCAGACACCAACAAACCTCATGCCTTCTACGACTCCATCAAGTCCATCTATGGCCCACAGAGGAAGAACATCACCCCAGTTAGATCAGCTGACGAAACCACTCTCTACAAGGACAAACAACAGATCCTGGACAGATGGGCTGAGCACTTCAGGGTACTGCTGAACACCACAAACCCTGTACAGACAGACATACTCTCTGACCTCCCATGCCTGCCCCCTGTAGACTCACTGGACTCCTCTCCAAGCTTCTCAGAGGTACTCAAGGCCATCAAGGGTCTAAAAAACAACAAGAGTCCAGGCCTTGACAAGATCCCGAGAGAAATCTTGAAGCACGGTGGATATCTCCTGCACCGCAGAATGCACCCGATGATCACTGCCATCTGGTCGTCTGAAGTCATCCCGCAAGATTGGAAGGATGCTAACATCATAACGATCTATAAGCGCAAAGGCAACAAAGCAGACTGCGGCAACAGCAGAGGTATCTCCCTACTATCCGCAGCTGGGAAGGTGCTAGCAAGAATCATGTTACATCGAGTAGCAACTCATGTAACCTAAAACATCCTGCCCGATTCTCAATGCGGCTTTAGACGTGATCGGAGCACCGCAGACATGATCTTTGTTGCCAGACAGGTACAGGAAAAATGCAGAGAACACCGCAAAGACTTGTACATGGCATTCATTGACCTGTCCAGGGCCTTCGATACAGTAAACCGGGACTTGCTGTGGGAAGTACTTGGAAAACTAGGTGTACCAGCAAAGTTCTGCAACCTACTGCGACAGCTACATGATGGCATGCAGGCCTGTGTGAGCAACGGCGGCCAACAATCCCCATTTTTCAGTGTGGATGTGGGGGTCAACCAAGGGTGTGTCCTTGCACCAACCATATTCAACATGTTCATTTCCACTGTCACCCTCCTGTCCCATAAACACCTGGACCCCACAGATGGGATTCAGATACAATACCGGCTGGATGGCAACCTTTTTAACATCCGTCGCCTCCAAGCCAGCACTAAACTCACCACCCAGCATATTCTGGAACTACAGTATGCAGATGACTGCGCTATACTTGCACACTCACCAGAGTCTCTCCAGCGCGCACTGAATGTGGTAGCCTCCATCTACAGTAACATTGGTCTTCAGATAAACACCAAGAAAACACAAATACTCGTGCAGGAGTTTACTCCCCAGCCAAACACGCCAATCTTCACCCTTAACGGGCACCCATTAGCCACCGTCCCCCACTTCACCTACCTTGGTAGCACCCTGTCGCCAACCTGCACCAATGACGATGACATCCAGGCCCGTATTGGCCTGGCATCTGCTACCTTTGGAAGGCTACAGTCCAGGGTTTTCCTGAACAGGAATCTAACCATCTCCACCAAGACAGCCGTGTATAAGGCAGTCTGCCTCTCCACGCTGCTCTATAGTTCCGAAACCTGGACACCCTACCAGAGGCACATCCAGAGTCTCGAGGCCTTCCACATCCGCTGCCTCCAAAGGATCCTAGGTCTGACCTGGGAAGACAGGGTGCCCTACACTGAAATTTATGACCGGACCAACACACCCAGCATCACAGCACTCCTTGGCCAAAAACACCTAAGATGGGTCGGACATGTGATTTGTATGCCAGCCCACCGCCTACCCCGTCAAATATTGTATGGCCAGCTTTCAGTCGGTCAAAGGTCTGCCGGGGGCCAGAAAAAACGGTACAAGGACCACATTAAAACTCTCCTGAAAAAGTGTGACATCAAACCACCAGCACTGGAGTCCCTGGCTGCTGACCGCCAGACTTGGAGCTCTACCTGGCACCAGGGAATCACTCATCTTCAGGAGAAGTTCACAGAGCGGAGAGCACAGCGGCGTGCACAAAGACACCAACGTGCCACAGCACCAGCGACCATCACCGCTGCCTTCCCCTGCCCCTCCTGTGACAAAGTCCGTGGATCACGCATAGGCCTGAGCAGCCACCTGGCTATGCACAGGAGAAAAGCACAACAATAACCAATCCAATACTTCGTTTGGAGCAACGTCATCATCGACATCGATGGACTGCCATAAGCAAAGTAAGCAAAGTGTGTGTGTGTGTGTGTGTGTGTGTGTGTGTGTGTGTGTGTGTGTGTGTGTGTGTGTGTGTGTGTGTGTGTGTGTGTGTGTGTGTGTGTGTGTCTGTGTGTGTAAATATACAGTGTATATATATATATATATATATATATATATATATATATATATATATATATATACATGTGTATGTATGTATATATATATTCAGGGGCGGCATGGCGTAGTGGGTAGAGCGGCCGTGCCAGAAACCTGAGGGTTGCAGGTTCGCTTCCCACCTATTAACATCCAAATCGCTGCCGTTGTGGCCTTGGGCAGGACAATTCACCCTTGCCCCCGGTGCCGCTCACACTGGTGAATGAATGATGAATGAATGATAGGTGGTGGTCGGAGGGGCCGTAGGCGCAAACTGGCAGCCACACTTCCGTCAGTCTACCCCAGGGCAGCTGTGGCTACAGATGTAGCTTACCACCACCAGGTGTGAATGAATGTTGGGTTCCCACTTCTCTGTGAGTGCTTTGAGTATCTAACAATAGAAAAGCGCGATATAAATCTAATCCATTATTATATTATTATTATTATATATGTATGTTTTATGTATATATATATATATATATATATATATATATATATATATATATATATATATATATATATATATATATATTTATATACACACACACTCCCACTTACAAAGACATGTACTTTGGGATAGATTGATTGGCAACACTAAATTGGCCCTAGTGTGTGAATGTTGTCTGTCTATCTGTGTTGGCCCTGTGATGAGATGGCTACTTCTCCAGGGTGTACACCGCCTCCCGCCCGAATGCAGCTGAGGCTCCAGCACCCCCCGCGACCCCGAAAGAGACAAGCAGTAGAAAATGGATATATATACATATACTTAGGCCTACTATTATATATATATATATATATATATATATATATGTGTGTGTGTATGTATGTATGTATGTATGTGTGTGTGTGTGTGTGTATTTATGTGTCTACATGTTAAACAAATATAACAAGGGGTTAACAACAATCATTTTATTTTCAACAATGGCAAGCTGTATTGTCACTGCGCGCACACACACAAAAGTCCCTCTGATACTTTCAAAAACGTTAACAACCATGATGCTACGGTAACAAAAAAAACTGTTAGAAAGTAAAATCTTTTTTACCTTGCTGTCGGCAAACGGCAGGCGACGACGGCAGAGAAGGGACAGGAGGCAGAGAGAGGAGGGGTTGTGTGTGTAGGTTCCCCCTCTATAAGTGTGTAGATTCCCCCTCCTCCATAAGTGTAAGTCCACAGCATTTATCTCCTTCTTTCCAGGCTAAATTGGTGGCTGTTTGGGGTCTATATTGAGTAAGAAAATAGACAGAACTTGGTAAATGGCAAGAAAAGAAAATCGAGGTTCCATGGTACTTTTTTGAACGGGGCTGTTGCTCATACTGGTTATTTTATTTAATAGGTCCAACTTCCAAACATTTGTTGTGTGTACTTCTAGCTGCCTGTTTCCTGGAGCACTGGAAAAGGCGACAGATGTGTCTTAAACACGCTTGGGACCTAACCAGCCTGGAGGATGAGGAGGTACTGCACATCCATCTAACCTAAGAAAAGTGCACATGCAGCAACTTTTTTAAATTTATGTACTTTGCTATTTTTTAACATCTCTAAATCTTTCCCCCACTCAATTTTCAAAAGGATTCTGTTTAATCCCATATAAATTCAGGATAGAGTGCTAACCTCAAAACGCACGCACGCACACACACACACACACACACACACACACACACACACACACACTCAGACGTATGCACGTACGCACTCACGTGTTTTGCTAACATGACTGTCCTGTAATGGGATCGGTTGCTTCTTAAAGTGGAGAACTTCTTTGAAAGGATGAACATAAATACATGTAACTTACCTCTCTGACTTCTGCCTCTCTAAATGTGCTGCCTGAAGGAGCGCGTCCAGGTGAGCATGTTTCTCTAATTACTCCTTCATACACCAGCAAGGAGTAAAAAGGTACTTCAAGGGGTAGTTTTACTCAAACTTGTAGTTTTGATAATCAAGAGGACTGTGGAAAGTGCCAAAATCAAGAATGTATGGAAACAACATTTTTACCTTTCACTTTTAATACTCAGCCAGCAACAATAGAAAATGGCATTGTCAATAGAAATGCATGGTTGTAGATGACTACAGTGGATTCCACAGGGCATTTTTTTGGATATCTGGACCGTCATGCATTAAGTAGTTAAAATTATTACAATTAGAGTGTGTTTGGTCAGCTTACGTACTTGGGGAGTTAGTGTAAGTTGATTAAATAACAAGGAATGGGCCACCACAATATTATATATATTTAGTATTTTCTCATGCATTCCAAAAAAACAGATAAATAAAAATTCAGTTGGTCCACCTTGTTTGAAGTTAGTCAGAGGGAGATGCTAAAATAACAAGGAATGCAAAGGTGTAGACCAGGTGTGTCCAAACTTTTTCCACTGAGTGCTGCACACTTAAAAATCAGAGCATGCGGGGGCCCTTTTGATATTTTTTATTTTCAAAACCATTACAGTGTATTTTTTTTTTTTGTTGTTTCGCCAATATTTCATACAGAAAATGAAATGTGACATGAGACATGCAAATATAAATAAAATACACAGAGGACATAAATAAAGGAAAATGAATGAGCTCAAATATACCTACAAACAAGGTTTAAAGAGCTTGTTAGCATTGTTAGCTTTCAGTCATGCAGTGACCAAATATGCCTAAATAGTACTCCCAACAAGTCAATAATATCAACAAAGTTCACCTTTGTCCATTCAAGCACAGCATAAAATGTTTGGTGGACAAAATGAGACAATGATAGGAGTGGCATAAAACACGTCTTTCTGTAGCAGAGTTTGAGAAAGTTACACATGTAAACAAACTGTTGCGCCACAGTCCACACAACGACGGTGAGTTCAAGAACCGCTGAAATTAGTAGGACAAAGTGGCGCTTGCCAAATACTCTCAAAAGTGAAGCATAAACCCAGACATGTTAAACAGTAGGCTTTCTAAAAATTAGGAAAGTTTGTGTCATGTTTGTCCTCCTACAAAAAAGCTCCAGCGAGCCATTAGGGCGGCACTAAAGAATGCAGCTCTAAAGCCGCTGATATGTGGGCTCAATTTAGCGCCAAAGAATCACTAATTGAAAGTACAATGTTTTCCATCCATCCATTTTCTACCGCTTATTCCCTTTCGGGGTTGCGGGGGACGCTGGCGCCTATCTCAGCTACAATCGGGCGGAAGGCAGTACAATGTTTTATTTTCCTATATTCAAACATAGTGTTACCGTTCAAACTCTGTTTAATGTTACAGGGGCCAAAATAATAATTATACTTATTAAATAAAATATCTGCCTTGCTTTAACGAATACATAGTGTAGGCCTACTACGCTACTGTATTTCAATGTTGGTCATTATGGTGGTACTTAATGAATACTTAGGTCTACTACGCTACTGTATTTCAATGTTGGCCATTATGGTGGTACTTAATGACTACTTAGGTCTACTACGCTACTGTATTTCAATGTTGGCCATTATGGTGGTACTTAATGAATACTTAGGTCTACTACGCTACTATATTTCAATGTTGGCCATTATGGTGGTACTTAATGAATACTTAGGTCTTCTACGCTACCGTATTTCAATGTTGGTCATTATGGTGGTACTTAATGAATACTTAGGCCTACTACGCTACTGTATTTCAATGTTGGCCATTATAGTGTACTTAAATAATACTTAGGCCTACTACGCTACTGTATTTCAATGTTGGCCATTATGGTGGTACTTAATGAATACTTAGGTCTTCTACGCTACTGTATTTCAATGTTGGTCATTATGGTGGTACTTAATGAATACTTAGGTCTTCTACGCTACTGTATTTCAATGTTGGTCATTATGGTGGTACTTAATGAATACTTAGGCCTACTACGCTACTGTATTTCAATGTTGGCCATTATGGTGGTACTTAATGAATACTTAGGTCTTCTACGCTACTGTATTTCAATGTTGGTCATTATGGTGGTAGTTGATGAATACTTAGGTCTACTACGCTACTGTATTTCAATGTTGGCCATTATGGTGGTACTTAATGAATACTTAGGTCTTCTACGCTACTGTATTTCAATGTTGGTCATTATGGTGGTACTTAATGAATACTTAGGTCTTCTACGCTACTGTATTTCAATGTTGGTCATTATGGTGGCAGTTGATGAATACTTAGGTCTACTACGCATACTTTATTTCAATGTTGGCCATTATGGTGGTACTTAATGAATACTTAGGTCTTCTACGCTACTGTATTTCAATGTTGGTCATTATGGTGGTACTTAATGAATACTTAGGTCTTCTACGCTACTGTATTTCAATGTTGGCCATTATGGTGGTACTTAATGAATACTTAGGTCTTCTACGCTACTGTATTTCAATGTTGGTCATTATGGTGACAGTTGATGAATACTTAGGTCTACTACGCATACTTTATTTCAATGTTGGCCATTATGGTGGTACTTAATGAATACTTAGGTCTTTTACGCTACTGTATTTCAATGTTGGTCATTATGGTGGTACCTAATGAATACTTAGGTCTACTACGCTACTGTATTTCAATGTTGGCCATTATGGTGGTACTTAATGAATACTAAGGTGTACTGCGCTACTGTATTTCAATGTTGGCCATTATGGTGGTACTTAATGAATACTTAGGCCTACTATACTACTGTATTTCAATGTTGTTCATTATGGTGGTACCTGGGGAGCCAGGTGTTATCTGAGGTGTTATTTGGTGACAAAAGTTTGAGAACCACTGGTCTACCATGTTGGGAAGTTAGTGAGTGGGAGATGATGAAATAACCACTCGATCCACTCGACGTCCATTGCACCGGTCGCCCAGGGGAGGCTCCCCACATCTGCGGTCCCCTCCAAGGTTTTTCATAGAATCCCATTGGATTGAGATTTTTTCTTGCCCTGATGTGGGATCTGAGCCTAGGATGTCGTTGTGGCATGTGCAGCCCTTTGAGACACTTGTGATTTAGGGCTATATGAATATACTTCGATTGATTGGTTGATTGATTGATTGATAACCAGGAGAGGAGTGTGGTAGACCACCACAGTGAATCCTGCTGTACATCAACAGTATTTCCTCATGCAGCCCAATTGAAACACAGACAAAAAATCACTTTGTCAATCTAGTGGAGAAGTTAGTCAGTGGGAGATGATACAAAATCAAGAAATGCTTATTTTGGACCCATGATATTTCAAGTTCTCATAAAGAAATAGTTATGGAAAATTGTGTCTATTGTTTTGGAGTTCATTGAAGTGTGTTTGTGTTGCAGGAAGAGCTGCGGCCCGAATATGAGGAGGCTTTACAGGAGAAGAAGACCAACGCGAAAGCACAGCGTAAAAAGAAGGTCCCGTATCTGATCATGCTTCACATGAATACAAATGTCATTCTGTCAAATGCTGGATGCCAACACGATAAACCCCAAACTTTCCTGCTGTGATCGTGTTGCAGCAGACTCAAAGTGCAGACGGAGCTGATGGAGAGAGGGACCAGATGCTGGCCTTCCAGGTATCGCAGGCTGTGTGTGGGAGGGGTTGGGGGGGTTGTTGCATTAAGGTGATTTAAAGCTAATGCTTGTAACCCTAATCGCATTTATCCAGCAACACAAATCACGCTAAGGTTGACAACAAACATTTCCAAATTGTCTTTGGTGGACAATTACATTATGACACGGCAGCTGCATGTTTATGAGTTTTTATAACATGCCTATAGAGTAACCCCCATCCCCCCCACCCCTGCCTCTTTAGCTTCTGTGAATGGCTGTGTCCAAAGCTGCTTACCTGCCTGAGATTAGCCCAGATTACTGGTGGAGAGGGAAAGGGAAGGGAGGAGAGTGGGGTTTTTTATCTGGCAAACACACACCTGCCAGAGAGAAAACACAACACGTGTGTGCAGAAAATCCATTGAGGGAGTGTTGAAAAAGAAGAATAATATTATGACTTTTCTTCTTCCTGACAGGTCCAGCCAGAGTCCTTGGACATTGAGGATCACCTGTCCGGTTACCTCATCAACGTGTCCACCTTACTGTTCCTGGTACTTCTTGCATTGCACTACAAGCGTTAACGCGGCTAATCTCAAACTGTAGCAGATGTGTTTTTTTTACACATTTTCAAAAATACACTGGAGAGTGAAAAAAAAATACAAGTTATTTTTGCTTGAAGTAAGCAACATGTGCTAATGAAACAAGTGATGTGTCCATTTTTAAACATTAATTTTCTAGTCAAAATATCACTTCCGCGTTTTTTTTTTATGAAATGTGTTGACCTCACACCTGCTCCTCTTGCCTAAACACCACACTGAGTTGTGGGACGGGCAGACGATCAGGAGCACCGAAACAAGCTCGCTAGTTAGCATCAACTAGTTAGCTTTCTCGACGGCGTTCTGTTTTGCTGCTAAAGATATTTGGATTATTACAATCCGAACTGTTAGTTCCGAAATGTTGTACTTTTAGAGCAGGAGTGTCAAACGTGTTTTCATTAAGGGCCACATCACAGTTATTGCTGTTTTCCGAGGCCTGCTTATAACAGCAAATATATATGAATATTAATATTTAAGGATTCGCCTCAGGATACTACATAACTGCCTATGCATTTAAGTATTATATATATTTGTATGTACATTGTAGGTGTCGCCAGAATTTTACCGTTTTATACAACATATTACTGTAAATTGAAAAATGGTTCCACATATTGAAAAATTTAAATTAAAAAAATAGGGGACTGAGCTGCCATTTTTTTTTTACCATAAAATGTACGGTTGTTGTTTTTACGATGTATCACTGCCCAATGCAAAAAAGTTCAATAGAGTTTTGGGGTTTTTTTTACAGTAAAATTCTATCAAAGATGCTGGCCATTTTTGGGGGGGGGGTTTGCGTTAAGTCTTTTGTCATTTTAATTGTACACAATTTGATGGATAACTTGCTTTGAACCCATAAGTCAAGTAGATATGTAAGTATTTATTTGTAGTTCAACAAAAATGTTTGGAATGTATGATAATATAATATAATAACATAAACTTAAAAAAATAAGCATTTGCATGCAGTACGTGTTTTTTTTTGTGTCAAAATGGAACGTATAAAATACATTTTAGCAAGAAACGATAAATTCGTGGCCAGGCTTACTCGGGCCACAGGACATGATGTGGCCTGCCCCATCTGGCCCCCGGCCCTTGACTTTCACACTTATGTTCTAGAGCATGGGTAGGGAACCTATGGCTCTAGAGCCAGATGTGGCTCTTTGGATTGATGCATCTGGCTCTCAGATTAATTTTATTTGACATTGCTTAACACGATAAGAAATTATTATTTCCACTGGTAATCAGAGTTAAAAAAAACATTCAAAATATAAAACATTCCCCTGCATTTTAATCCATCCATCCGTTTTCGACCGAATCTGTTCAAGAAGTCGCATCAATGGTAAGAAGTATTTTATTTATTATTGGTTAGCTTCAGAATAACAATGTTTTTTTAAAAAAATACAAGACTTTTTATACTCAAAAAATGTTGGTGTTATTTAAAAATGCACACTTTTAGTTGTTTTCAGTGTTAAAAAAATATTATATGGCTCTCACGGAAATACATATTTAAATATTTGGATTTCATGGCTCTCTCAGCCAAAAAGGTTCCCGACCCCTGTTCTAGAGCATTCATTAGGAGCCAGCGAGATGGCATATTTTTTATGTGACGGCTGTAAACAATGTAAAGTATATTACCCGAGGGGGCATGGCCACATGATAGAGTTGCCAAATGGGAAACGTTTTCAGAGATCTTTTACATGACATTTTCAATAATAATAATAATGTCAGTAAATGGTCTACTAAAGAAAACTTAAAAATTGTGTGGTACATAACACTTAACATGTTAGTGTCAAAAAGACATCCAAAAAAGGTTTGTAGATAAGAATGAATCTAAGTGTAGAAATGCACTCAATTGCAGGAAATGTACTCTTGATTTTCAAAATTTTCTTTGAGGGTTTACGTGGCAGCATTTTGTAGCGATTTAAATGTTCCTTCATTTTTTTGTCAGTTTTTCTTCTTTTTTCTCAATGGGATCTAACATGCCTATATTTAAGCTTTAAAAACTTAAGAATGATCTTGAAATTAGCAATTAAAACTTATTATTAGCTATACTTACTAGTACTGTGAAGTTCTGTGTCTTATAACAAGCTCAAAAGTTGTATTTTTAAACTTAAGTCACCAGACTTGTAACAAGTCTGTTTAGATATTTTAATTGGTAATTTAAAAATATATATACTTGAAGAAATTTTGAGTTTTTCCAGTGTATACGTCAGTATAGTATAAATTTGTGTGTGTGTGTGTGTGTGTGTGTGTGTGTGTGTGTGTGTGTGTGTGTGTGTGTGTGTGTGTGTGTGTGTGTGTGTGTGTGTGTGTGTTTGCAGGTGTTTGTGACCTTTTCCGCTGTGTTCGGGGTGGTGGTGTATCGCATCTGCATGTTAAGTGTGTGGTCCATGAATCCCGATCCTGAAGCCAAAGCCAGTGTGAGGATGACGGTGACCACCACGGGCATCATCCTCAACATGTTGGTCGTGCTGGTGTTGGAGGAGGTCTACGGAGCCATTGCTGTGTGGCTGACGGAGCTGGGTAATATGTATCTTATTATTATTTCTATATTTACATAATCATTGACGAGAAAAGACTGCCCACCCAAGTTGTTATCTTATGTTTGGTATTTGGACTCTCTAATATTCAAGAACTGATATCTGTCCGAGTAGAGGAAAATGCAGTTTCTTTATTTTGAACGTTATTTTACCCAATAATAGATTTGTCTCAATAATAAAAGTGAATCATACAAGGACAAAGGACTACCGTGAGTTAGTTTTCCCTAGAAAAAAGCTTGGAATTTGGAGATTCATAAAGAAAAATCCAGCAGTTAAATTGAAGTTAAAGTACCAATGATTGTCACACACATACTAGGTGTGGTGAAAAGTGTGCTGTGCAATTGACCCATCCCCTTGTTCACCCCATGGGAGGTGAGGGGAGGAGTTTGCAGCTGCGGTGGCCGCGCCCGGGAATCATTTTTGGTGATTTGACCCCTAATTCCAACCCTTGATGCTGAGTGCCAAGTAGGGAGATAATGGGTCCCATTTTTTTAGTCTTTGGTATGACTCGGCCGGGGTTTCAACTCACAGCCTACCGATCTCATGACAGACACTGTCTGTCATTCTTAGGACAAAATACATAATATCTGATTCTCTGCTGTGGTCCGTACTCAGTTGTAATAAATTTTCACTTGTGTCAGTACTTAAGTGAATGATATTTATATAGCGCTTTTTCTCCAGAGACTCCAAGCACTTTAAATGGTTAAACCCATTGTCCATCCATCCATTTTCTACCGCTTATTCCCTTTCGGGGTCACGGGGGGCGCTGGCGCCTATCTCAGCTACAATCGGGCGAAAGGCAGGGTACACCCTGGACAAGTCACCATCTCATCGCAGGCCCAACACAGATAGACAGACAACATTCACACTCACATTCACACACTAGGGCCAATTTAGTGTTGCCAATCAACCTATCTCCAGGTGCATGTCTTTGGAAGTGGGAGGAAGCCGGAGTACCCGGAGGGAACCCACGCATTCACGGGGAGAACATGCAAACTCCACACAGAAAGATCCCGAGCCTGGATCTGAACCCAGGACTGCAGGAACTTCGTATTGTGAGGCAGACGCACTAACCCCTCTGCCACCGTAAACCCATTGTCTATATCTTTAAGCTACATTTAAAACCAGTGTGGGTGGCACTGGGAGCAGGTGGATAAGTGTTTTGCCAAAAGAGACAATGGCAGGGATTAGGATCGCGGAATCGGGAATTGAACCTGGAACCCTGAAGTTGCTGACACGGTCGCTTTACTAACCAGGCCACACCGCCCCAATGACTATATCAAACAGAACAATAATGGAGCAGAAGTCATAGGAATGTTTCTGAAGTGCAAAAATTATGACTAAAGTGTTGAAACTGTATTGTCATTTGTACTTAATTTGTATTGACCGTTTATTTAAGGAACATATTTATTTTCCTTTAATAGTAATATTGTTAGAATTTATTGTGTTTATTATTTTTTAGAATAGAAAGCTTTATTGTCATCAGTTTTTTGAGTCCCTTTTTTTGATTAGTATTTATTTTTGATAAAAAGTTTTATAATTAACACACGGTTTTGATATTCTTTAACAAGGTTTATGTTGTTAAATCATAAATATGTTAGACACAATTATTGGATACGATTAAAATCAAGAATAAGATTACTAATTTAGTGTTAATATTTGAGTGGGCCAATGGCCCCTTTGTAGTGGAAAAGTTGGGGTGCCAGAAAAAAAAAATGTTTTGAAAATAACTCGTTGACAAGCTGTCACTGAAGCGCTTCCTGATTGTTTCATATTACATCAATGCTTCAGTATCGTTTGACCAATCACTGGTGATCAATGAAGTAGAGTCAACACACAACTGTGGAGCAACAATGTCATAAATTACTGCAGTGCACCAGTTATAGAAAACAGTATTCCAAAAAATGTAAATGTAAAAAACTGTTGTTAAAAAACAATGTGGTTGTGGTATATTCAAGTCGTGTAATGTACATCATTTTTCAGAATAAAGTTATTATTTCTTACGGTTAGTAGTAGTATGTAGCCACTTTGAAAACTTTACCTCAAAGCGCAGATGTTAAAGGGGAACTGCACTTTTTATCATTCACATTTCTTATGTAAGACAACCACATATACGGTATCTTTTTCTTTTATATGCATTCTAACTCGTAAATAAACGCCAGTAAATGGCGACTAAAAATGGAGGTAATGTGATTCGCTATATTCCGCTTATAAAGCACTCTTGAAAATATCCAAAAACCTCCATCATTGTTTTATATATGTAATGTAGGAACAGGTACATTCATAATTACATGTAATATTTACGTATTTTGCTCCTTTCAAGCATATGCATAAGCATACGCATCACAACAACTACCACTAATCATGACAGACTTCATGAGAGACAACAAAGTCTACTTTGGGTCAAATGATGATCCAGAACA
>NC_084613.1:25882979-25902979 GCF_033978795.1 Nerophis ophidion
AATGTCAACAATTTTCCGCCGGGCACTGCCCCCAACACCACGCTCATCACCGGCGTGTCCCTGTGCAGGTGGGATGGACTCTTTTAAGCATTGCTGGCCCACCTAAACCCTTATCTTCTGTTGTCATGGCAATAACTGTGAGGCCATTCTATGACCCATGTGATGCCTCTGCTTTCTGTTCATTAGGTACAAAGACTACAGAGACCCCCCATGGGCGCCAGACGCCTACACCTTCTCCAAACAGTACTGGTCTGTCCTGGCAGCAAAATTGGCCTTTGTGATATTCTTCCAGGTAAGGTCATGCATCTGCAGAAGAAATCTGTTTGTCATAATTAGATTGGAGCCTTTATATAAAAAGTAATGCTGTCAAAGGATTATTAAAATTGGGTTAATCACTTTTTAATTTTGATTAATTGCAGAAAATTACTTGCTTGCATAGTACCGTATTTTACGGACTGTAGAGCGCACCGGTGTATAAATAAAAAAAAAAAAGTTTTTATATTAGCCGCACCGGACTATAAGCCGCAGATATACACGTTGTGAAATAAGTTATTTACACAGAAATATCTTGTAAATGTTTCTTTACATACACCTTCATTGTTTCCAAACCGTGTCTTTAAAACGGCTGATCAAACAAAACAGATGTCATCGTCATGGACCCACTTGCTGTGGAAACTAGCTCCCCAATTAGCTAAACAAACTCAATAACTCCACGATTATGTTTTGGTGAATTTACTGAGAGATTTGTTAAACTGAAACAATACAAAAACATTGCCTTTGAAAGTTAATGATACTAACACACACACACTTGTAAAAGTGTGTGTGTGTTAGTATCATTAGTTAGTAGGGTCATGTTAATGACCCTAGCCTCATTACATTACGATAGCACGTACAATTATGCATGAAAACCCTCTTACAGACACCACACATGGGACGGTTTAGTAAGTATAAACAGTTTTAGTTATACTGTAAAAGTTAGCAATGTTACTTGGAGTGATGAATGAAAAATCCATACGAGTAGAAATGCTACGGACAGCTAGAAGTCAGAACGGCACTTCCAGTTGAAAGCACCAAATGGAAGGACACTGCAGCACCTGTAATGAGCAAACTCGTCCAAAAGACGGTGCCATAGCACAAACAATGAAACACCTTCTCATTGTATTTAATTATTTTTTTTACAAACCCCATTTCCATATGAGTTGGGGAATTGTGTTAGATGTAAATATAAACGGAATACGATGATTTGCAAATCCTTTTCAACCCATATTCAATTGAATGCACTACAAAGACAAGATATTTGATGTTCAAACTCATAAACTTTATTTTTTTATGCAAATCATAGTTAACTTAGAATTTCATGGCTGCAACACGTGCCAAAGTAGTCGGGAAAGGGCATGTTCACCACTGTGTTACATCACCTTTTCTTTTAACAACACTCAATAAACGTTTGGGAACTGAGGAAACTAATTGTTGAAGCTTTGAAAGTGGAATTCTTTCCAATTCTTGTTTTATTTAGCGCTTCAGTCGTTCAACAGTCCGTGGTCTCCGCTGTCGTATTTTACGCTTCATAATGCGCCACACATTTTCGATGGGAGACAGGTCTGGACTGCAGGCGGGCCAGGAAAGTACCCGCACTCTTTTTTTTACAAAGCCACGCTGTTGTAACACGTGCTGAATGTTGCTTGGCATTGTCTTGCTGAAATAAGCAGGAGCGTCCATGAAAAAGACGGCGCTTAGATGGCAGCACATGTTGTTCCAAAACCAGTTTGTACCTTTCTGCATTAATGGTGACTTCACGGATGTGTCGGTTACCCGTGCCTTGGGCACTAATGCACCCCCATATCATCACAGATGCTGGCTTTTGAACTTTGCGTCGATAACAGTCTGGATGGTTCGCTTCGCCTTTGGTCCGGATGACACGATGTCGAATATATCCAAAAACAATTTGAAATGTGGACTTGTCAGACCACAGAACACTTTTCCACTTTGCATCAGTCCATCTTAAATGATCTCGGGCCCAGAGAAGCTGGCGGCGTTTCTGGATGTTGTTAATAAATGGCTTTCGTTTTGCATAGTAGTGCTTTAACTTGAACTTACAGATGTAGCGACCAACTGTATTTAGTGACAGTGGTTTTCTGAAGTGTTCCTGAGCCCATGTGGTGATATCCTTTAGAGATTGATTTCCTTTTTTATATACAGTGCCCTCTGAGGGATCGAAGGTCACGGTAATTCAATGTTGGTTTCTGGCCATGCCGCTTACGTGGAGTGATTCCTCCAGCTTCTCTGAACCTTTTGATGATATTATGGACCGTAGATGTTGAAATCCCTACATTTCTTGCAATTGCACTTTGAGAAACTTTGTTCTTAAACTGTTTGACTATTTTCTCACGCAGTTGTGGAAAAAAAGGGTGTACCTCACCCCATCCTTTCTTGTGAAAGACTAGGCATTTTTTGGGAAGTGTTTGATGAGCATTCCTCAACTTTCTCAGTATTTATTGCCACCTTTCCCAACTTCTTTGTCATGTGTTCTAAAGTTAATGATTATTTGCAAAAAAACTAAATGTTTATCAGTTTGAACATCAAATATGTTGTCTGAATATAAATCATTGTATTCCATTTATATTTGCATTTAACCTACTCAGTGGCCTAGTGGTTAGAGTGTCCGCCCTGAGATCGGTAGGTTGTGAGTTCAAACCCCGCCCGAGTCATACCAAAGACTATAAAAAAATGGGACCCATTACCTCCCTGCTTGGCAATCAGCATTAAGGGTTGGAATTGGGGATTAAATCACCATAAATGATTCCCGGGCGCGGGTGCTCCCCTCACTTCCCGGGGAGTGATCAAGGGAACAATATTTATTAACGCAAATAAAAATACTGAAGAATGGTGTTTTGTGTACTGATATTGATCCTCAGGTACCATTCTGGTTCAATTGTGTCCCCACACTGTTATTAACCCTTTTACACACACTTATTAAGGCTTTCTGCACTTTGTAATCCTAACATGTCACAATTGATGACGCAAAATAAATAGTTACATGATGATGATGGCGGAGTCACCCGTGTCTTCTTTTGAATGAGGACAAAGTTATGGAGAGTTGTTGGCAATGGACACTGTTGTATTCTTCCAAATGCTCTGCTTCCTTCTTGATGTAGCGAACAGAAGACTTATCAATCTTGTACTGACTGCCATTTAAGTCTATCAGCTCGAAGCTGGTAGCCATCTTACTTTTTTTATTAAAACATAGCAACGAGGAGGCTCCCCTTTTTCTGGGGCTTGGGTTCTGTGCTGCAAGCCTTTGAAGGCGCAGAACGTTTGGACGACGACGATGGGCTTTAATATGCGTTCCCACAAAAATATGCGCAACTGAGGCAAAGAGGAAGCTCAACGTGACTGAGCCAATCAGCTGCCAGGACAGAAAACACAGTTCTCTGTGATTGGTCAACCATCAGCCAATAGTGTGCCATGTACAAAGTCATGTGGGCAAATATGAAAACGTTGCAATATTATAATATTATTATATTTTCTACACTAAAATTAATCTATTTATTCTTCTTCTTCTCTAGATTTTGGCACAATCTATCTACCTTCCACATTTTTCATCCGATTCCAACTGTTCAGCCTATTCGGGAATCGCGAGCTTTCCCTTGACAAATTCCAAAAATTCTCAGATTTCCCCGAATTCACAGTTTTTCGGGACATTTTTACCATTCAAAATGAATTGGCCATTTTTCAAACTTCTACCATTTCCACATTTTTAAACCTATTCAAACCATTCCACCTTCAAACATATTCCACTCATCTTGGACAGTCAAACTATCATTTTTACAAGTTCATAGAAATTCCAGGAATTCCTACAATTCCCTGTTTTCCAAACCCTATTTTCACCTTTTTTTCTGTCGACTACTCCTCCCACATTTTTCAACCCACTACAACCGCTCCACTGTGAAACATTCCTCTTATTCTTGTTGTTTTTTGAACTGGAAAAATTCCCGTTTTCCCGAAAGTCCAGGAATTCCTTAATACCATTACTGAATTAAAAATGTTTCTACTTCAACATTTGTCAAACGTTTTGAAAAATTCCAACACAAACTCATTCAGAATTTTTTTTTTTTTGCCATTTTCTAAAAAATTCCTTCTTTTCCCGGAACTCCCAAATGTTCATGGAATTCACATTGAAACAAACGGGACAATTGTGTGCTTCCTTTCAGCAATTATTTAAAAAATCCTGGATTTCCTAGAACAGGGGTCGGCAACCTTTACCACTCAAAGAGCCATTTTGACCCGTTTTACAAAATAAAGAAAACAATGGGAGCCACAAAACTTGTTTGAAATTTTAAAATGAAATAACACTGCATACAAAGGTTGTTTTTTTTGCTTTGTGCTTTGTATAAACCAGGAGTCTCAGACGCGTGGCCTGCATCTTAATATGAAAATGTAATGTTAGTGCGGCCCGCGAGTTTTATATGATATGGCTTGACAGCATCACACTTGCCATCCCTCCCAATTTTTCCGGGGGACTCCCGAATTTCAAAGCAACTATTCTCTTGGATGTTTTTTTTAATTTTCACCCTAAAATCAATAATGAGGGCGTGCTGTGATGGCATAGCCTTTAGCGCACTTTACATCCTGTGCTAACGGCTTGCCACCTCAGTCACATGTTGTGTGTGGCCTCTGTAGACACCCGTAAGTTACTGCAAGGCATACTTGTTCAATAGCCATACATATCACACAGAGTGCCCGTTTAAACAACTTTCACATTGTTATAAATATGCGCCACACTGTGAACCCACATTAAGAATGACAAAAACATTTTAGGAGAACATCCGCACCGTAACACAACATAAACACAGCAGAACAAAAACCCAGAATCCCATGCATCCCTAACTCTTCCGGGCTTCATTATACACCGCCGCTACCACCAACCCCAACCCCCTGTCCCCCCCACCCCCCACCCCCCTCATTGTGGTGGGCGGGCGGGGTTACACAATCACCCCATTTACAACCTGTTTAAACCATTCCAACATCAACACATTCCACTCATCCTGGACATTAAAACTAACAATTTCCCAAGTTCCACACCAAAAATAAAATCTTAATTAAATGATTGACAAATTCATTACTTGCGTAATTTGAAATTCCCCAAAATGTTCACACTGATAAGATTTTTTTGTCAGAATATCATGCGCAAAACATTTGATTATAGTTAATAATTAGAGATGAGGCTCCTTTTTGAGGAATTAGACGTCACACATCACCCCAGATTGAATTGTTTTTAGCAAACTTTGGTACGTGTACCACTTTTGCTACGCATGCTCCATCTAGTGGTACGCCAAAGAATCAATTCAATAATCAAACACTGTGTTACTGTTCAAACTGTTTGTATTGTTACAGTGGCCAAAATATTATTATTATTTGTTTTTTTTAAAAGCCTCTGCCATCAGTGTGTGAATGTGGAAATAGTATCAAAGCCCTGTGAGTGCCTTTAAGGTAGAAAAGGGCTATACAGGTATAATAATTTTACTATTTTTAATGAATATTTTGACCTACTACGCTACTGTAGTTTATTGTTGGTCCTTTTGGTGGTACTTGGAGAGCCAAGTGTTTTCAGAGTTGGTACTTGGGGAAAAAAGTTTGAGAACCACGGGATTATAGTCTTTATTTTTGACTCTTTTCAGAACCTGGCCATGTTTCTTAGCATGTTGGTAGCCTGGATGATCCCAGATGTGCCACGCTCGCTGCGGGAGCAGCTAAAGAAAGAGAACCTGATGCTGATGGAGTTTCTGCTCAATCAAGACCAGGATGCACACGCTAAATTGCTCTCGTCCAAACGCTGCAGCGCACCTCACGTCCCCACCAACCTAGACATCGTGGTGGAGGCGCCCATGGAGGAGCGAGAACCTCAGCAGGACCAGGAGGACGATGAGAAGGAAGCCGAGGTCAACGTTACTCTGGAGGAACCCAGCGGGAACGGTGGCGGTGATCCGGAGGTCGGGAAGTCATTTGAAGACGACGGTGAAGGAGAAGATGAAGAGCGAGGATGCGAGGGGGAAGATGAGGAGGGTGAGAAAGAGAAGGAAATAAAAAGAAGTGCGCGAGAAGATGGAGAATATGAAAACAAGAAAGAAAGAAAGGAGGAGGAGAATGAAACCGCTGAAATGACAGCAGATGGGTACGATGATGTGGATTTGGACGCTCTGATGATCCAGCTGGGCTTTTTAGGTAAGATGTGAAACTACATGAGAAATCACGTTTCAACGTAAGCTTGTACCATCAAGCCGACTATGATGGCAGCTAGTTCGCTTTCATTCGGTGCACAATTTACGTTGACAGGTCAAAAGTCATTCGAAGTATCAAAATAAAATAAATTGTACTTCCACTGCATGGCTTACATTGATCAGAACATTGATCCATACCTACACTTCTTTAATCCATTCCTTCATGTTGGTTCTCAATGCTTTCTATTATCTTGAAATAAAATTCACATGCGATTGTACGTCATTAGGTTAATTTTAAAATGAAATTAAAGTACCAATGTAAAAATACCAATTAATAAGTCATGATCAAAATCTAAAAAATAAGAGTGTTAAAGTTGTTTATATCACAACCATCAATGTAACCCGTGTGGCTGTTGAACAAGTATGCCTTGCAGTCAGTTATACGTGCTAGAAGGAATCGCATGCTACATGTGACCGGCGGCACGCAGAAAGCATGGCGTGAAAGCGGGCGCGACGACATGTTGTAAAGGACGTCAAAAGAATTGCCTTCACGGCACACCCTCAATATTGTTGTGCGGGCGAAAATCAGAGGACGTTATTTCTCCCGGAAAAATCGTGGGGATCAGCAAGTATTCAGCTGAGCCACATCGGAGTGATCAAAAAGCCACACGCGGCTCCGTAGCCGCGGGTTGCCGATCCCTGTCCTAGAAGTTCCAGTTTTTAGTGACATTTTCCCCAATCAAAATTAATTATCAATTTTTTAAACTTCCACAATTCCACATCCTGGAAATTCAAACACCCATTTTTCCATAATAAACTAATTTCCAGGATTTCCAGTTTTTTTCTAACCTTATTCCCAACCTTTTTTAGCATGATGACTCCTTTCACATTTGTCTACCCGTTTCAAACGTTACCCCGTCAAAAGATTCTTCTTAGTCAGGACTTAAAAAAACGAAAGTTGGTTTAAGAACTTGAAAAATTCCCAGTTTTCCTGAAATTCCGTAATATTATTTTTCAGCTAAAAAAAAGTACTGCAACGTTTCTTGACCAATTTAAACAATTCCAACACCAACCAATTCAGCTCATTTAGGAAATTCATGCTCTTAATCATTTTCAAAAAGAAAATCCCGCTTTTCCCAAAATTCACAAATTTCCAGGAAGACATTGAACTAAATGGGACATTTTTCCCTGCTCTCTGAGCTGCCACCTTATCGTGGTAGAGGAGTTTGCATGTCCCAATGATCCTAGGACAGGGGTCGGCAACCTTAACCACTCAAAGAGCCATTTTGACCCGTTTCACAAAGTAAAGAGCAACATAACTCTTTTGAAATGTATAATGAAATAATACTGCATAGAGTTTTTTTTATCTTTGTGCTATGTATAAACCAGGGGTCTCAGACACGCGGCCTGCACCTTATTATAAAAATGTAATGTTACGGCGGCCCACGAGTTTTATATGAATGCCAACCCTCCCAATTTTCCCAAGAGACTCCCGAATTTCGGAGTAATTATTCTCTCAAATGTACGCTGGTGTTCACCCAATGAACAATAATAAGGGCGTACAATGATGGCACTACCGCTAGCGCGCTCTACAGCTTGTACAAATAGCTTGCCAGCCCAAATAATTGTTTGACAAGGCTATTGCACCAGAAATTATGTTAATCCAAACTAAATCCAGTTTGTAGAGAAAAATTATCATTTTAAATGCTGAAGACAATGTGAACCAATGACAAAAGAAATGAATAAAGGAACATTTAACATCACTTTTACCTTTTATTGAAGAATTATTGGCGAACAAAGGTGATGAGCAAGGAGGAATAATGGGAGGGGAGAGCCACTTGGATGCCACTTTTGTACTTTGCTTCCAGTTCTTTTTTGAATTTGATAGTGTTTTCACTTTCATTGTCAAAGTGCTGGACCTCACAACTTTCTTTGGCCCCATTGCCCCATACTGAGTCACCAACATGCGGGATTCTTTGTTTGGGTACTTGATTCCACAGGATGATACCCGGTCAAATGAAATACTTTGTCACATGTAATGTTTGTAAGATAACCCATAAAGTTTACATTTGAAAACAGTGGTACCACTCTATTATGAAGTCAACATTTAAAAAGACAATTAATTACCTACTACTACTAAGGCCACCTACTCAGTGGCCTAGTGGTTAGAGTGTCCGCCCTGAGATCGGTAGGTTGAGAGATCAAACCCCGTCCGAGTCATACCAAAGATTTTTATAGTCTGCCTGCTTGGCACTCAGCATCAAGGGTTGGAATTGGGGGTTAAATCACCAAAAAATATTCCTGGGCGTCGCACTGCTGCTGCCCGCTGCTCCCCTCACCTCCCGGGGGGTGAGCAAGGGGATGGGTGAAATGCAGAGGACAAATTTTCACCACACCTAGTGTGTGTGTGACAATCATTGGTACTTTAAGTTAACTTAACTTTAATTATATGAAGTGATCTTGCAGTAAATAAATAGGTCATGGTATAATTATTTAATTACTTAACATTTTGTATGATATACAATATTTAAAACTTAAACATATGCTTTTAACAAGTATGAAAAAGTTATATTGCCATCCATCCATCCATCCATCATCTTCCGCTTATCCGAGGTCGGGTCGCGGGGGCAGCAGCCTAAGCAGGGAAGCCCAGACTTCCCTCTCTCCAGCCACTTCGTCTAGCTCTTCCCGGGGGATCCCGAGGCGTTCCCAGGCCAGCCGGGAGACATAGTCTTCCCAGCGTGTCCTGGGTCTTCCCCATGGCCTCCTACCAGCTGGACGTGCCCTAAACACCTCCCTAGGGAGGCGTTCGGGTGGCATCCTGACCAGATGCCCGAACCACCTCATCTGGCTTATATTGACTTTACTTTTTCAAATGTTATATATGGTAAAGGGGTTATACTTATTTAGCGCTTAATATCATGTAGTATATAGAGTTACTATGATTTAAACATATATGTTTCTTGCAATGAAAACATTAAATTCACCTGAATTTTGTAAATGTTTTATTTATTAAATAAGTTAATTTTAAATGAATGATTTTTATACGGATTTTTTATCAATGGCGACAGAGGATAAGCGGAGGGAAAAAAACTTTACCAAGGCATACATAAATAATAATAAAAAAATATGATGAAAACATTACATTTCCTTGATCATTAAAAGAAACTTTTACATTTTTTAAATAACATTTTTTTAAGCAGTGGTGATAGAGGACAAGCCTAAGAAAAGTGGCTGTGAAAAAATCTATTACACTTAAACAATAAAAGATATAAGAAGATATTTATTTTTTATACGGTAAAAAAAAAACACATACGTTTTTCTTTAAACAAGGAAAAAATGTAAATCGATCCATTCATTTTTCTACCGCTTATCCCTTTTGGGGTTGCGGGGGTTGCTGGAGCCTATCTCAGCTACAATCAGGCAGTAGGCGGGGTACACCCTGGACAAGTCGCCACCTCAGATAGACAGACAACATTCACACTCACATTCACACACTTGGGCCAATTTAGTGTTGCCAATCAACTTATTTAAAAAGTAAAAAGGGAATTCACGCATAAGTAATGAAACATATTAAAAACATTGAATTCACTAGATTTTTGTAGAATGTATATTTATTTAAAAAAAAGAAATAAATCAGTAAAAAACCCATCAATCAAAAATAATTCAAAATTAGCGGAAGCAACATTCTGTGTGAACATTTAAAAACCATATAATAAAAAAACAGAGATGCCATTCTTTTATGAAGTAATGATTAAAAAGACTTTAAGATGTATGAAGCGATCATTTAGTAAATATGTTGGTCACGAAATTTAAATAATGATCAAATGTTTTATTATCTACATCAACATACAATTATTATAGTTTAACATTTTCATTATTGTTTCGAACACTGAATTATTTGGTTGTATAATTATTCCATTTAGGCTCAAACCCCCTTGGTAATTGCCCAGACACCTGGGAGTAAAAACATGCCTTTTTGTTTTGTCAACAGTATCCTTTGTGTGTTGTTTGTTTACGTGCAGATGAAGACTCGTCATCAAACACATTGAAAGATGCTGAGATTTCACCACCAAGCAACAATCAAGATCTTCCATCAAATCCTGCGTCCAAAAGAAGTTTCCTCCAGACTCTGAGCAGCTCCCTGGCAGAAATGGCACCATCCGATGCAATGCCCATTGCTGCGTCCCCCAGAGAGCCAGGCGCCAGGGCGAAGACCCGCTGTTCCACCCTGCCTTCACGCCACCGAGGAGCTGGGGCGTCTTACGGCCTGCCCAGACCCAGCCAGTCCAGCAGCCTCACCAGGTTCCAGCAGCAGGCCTCTCTCGCCCCGCTGGTGCCGCTTGGATCTTCAGCCAATCCTTTCCCACCACCATCTTCCCCACATCCTGAGTCTCCACAGCAGCCCAAACATGAACTATTTACCCTGAAGGGCCCCCCGCCTCAGCGGCCTCGCTCTAGGGGCCATGCCCGGTGCTCCACACTCCCCTCACGGCAAAGAGTCCCCGCTTCAGAGGAGCGCTCCACCAAGCCGAGCTATTCTACTAGCTTCACAAAGCTGGGGGACAGAGTGCCCCCTTCTCCTAGTGAACTTAAACGCAACACAGCAGTATGAGAGGAGGTGGGAGGCAGCGGAAAAAGACGACCCAGATGATTATCTTGTCTGTGCCTGGAGCCTCACTCCCTATCCACTCTCCATATTTGCATACAGAACACCTGAAGTCTGACCACAGACCTCCAGGCCCTCCTTATCCTTTTATATACAGTATTTATGCCATGATCATAACCAGGATGGACAGTTCAGAGAAAGTGACTCTGGAACAAAAATATTTTTATTGTTGCTTTTCGTTTGTTTGGCCTACCAACGCAGCTCACTTTAGCCACACTGAGAAAGCTATATCAAACGCAGCTAGTTCAATCGTAAATCCCATGTTTATTTTTAGAGATTTTTGATATAAATATGAAAAAAAAAACATGCAAAATTATAATAAAAAAACAACATATTTCTAATGTCTGTTTTGTTTCCGGGTGGCCATGTGCGCCCCCTAGCTATTTTTTTAACAGCCTTTAACACAATCATTAGCATTCTAATATTGGCATGCTTGCTTTTTTGCTAATTTTGCAGGTATACACCTAAGCGTCAAATTTTTTGTCACTTGACAAATAATATATGTAAATGTTAGTATGCTAGGTTTTTTTTTCTTTGTTAGTGTACTCCTAAGTCATATTTTGGTACTTGATGTATGCTAGCATTTTAAACATATTTTTTTAGGTACACACTTCAGAATAACATATTTTGGTTTTTGACGCATGTTACAGTTAGCATCTTAGCCTGCTATCTTTTAAGATCATTTAGCAGGTATACTCCTTAGTGTCATGCATTTTGGTATTTTACCGACGCTAACTGTATGCATGCCATTGTTAGCATGTTACCTTAGTACTTTTTCGCATGCTAGCTTTTGCAGCTCATTTTGCTCATATTTTTTGTTACTTGATGTTATCTGGCTTGCGTGCTAATTTCCACCGAAATTGCATCTTCTTTGAATTTTTTTTTATATATTGTACTTGTTTCTAGGTTGAAAACTACCAAAATGGTCCACATCCCTTGATTTTTCAGTCTGTGGCCCTCAGTGGAAAACATCTTTGCACCCCTGGGTTACAGTAACAAGCTAAATGTAACAGAAAGTCTTTTGTGCCCCCTTAAGGTGTGGAGTAAAACATACACTACACAAGTAACCCAATGATGCTATGCGATGCAGCCATTTTGGTTTTTATTTATTATGATATTACTCAATATGGTTTACCCATGCAGGTAAAGTCCTCAATTCTTTTTTGTCTTTGAAATGTCAAAGTGAAGTGTTTTATGTTTTTTTGTATGTTGTATTGTATACTAACTCTGTACTTCTTAAATGGTGGGGCCGGTCCCCCTGAGGGGTCGTGAGAGGTAATAGCATTATAGCATATATTTTGACACATACAGCTAAATGAACATTCACCTCAGGGCATGAAAAAATGTTTCCGGTGCAACTTTTAAACAGCCCATTACATTCAGTGCTTAAAATATTGCGGCAGGCCCATTTGGGGGCAAGGGCCGTGAGAGGTAATAGCGTAATAGCATGTATCTTGACAAATACAGATGAATATTCACTTTAGGGTGGGTGTTAAAAAAATGATGTCCCCTAGAAAATTGTAAGCGTGAGCAAGATCCGAACATCCCCTTTAATACATCCATCCATCCATCCATCCATTTTCTACCGCTTATTCCCTTTCGGGGTCGCGGGGGACGCTGGCGCCTATCTCAGCTACAATCGGGCGGATACAGTTCTTCTTAAATAGTAGGGTAGGCCCCCCTGGGGGAGGGGGTCATGAGAGGCAATAGCATACATCTTGAAACTAACAGATAAATAAACATTCACTTAAGGCAGGGGTCACCAACGCGGTGCCCATGGGCACCAGGTAGCCCAAAAGGACCAGATGAGTAGCCCGCTGGCCTGTTCTAAAAATAGCTCAAATAGCAGCACTTACCAGTGAGCTGCCTCTATTTTTTTTACATATTAATTATTTACTAGCAAGCTGGTCTCGCTTTGCTCGACATTTTTAATTCTACGAGAGACAAAACCCAAATAGAATTTGAAAATCCAAGAAAATATTTTAAAGACTTGGTCTTCACTTATTTGAATAAATTCATTTATTTTTTTACTTTGCTTCTTATAACTTTCAGAAAGACAATTTTAGAGAAAAAATACAACCTTAAAAGTGATTTTAGAATTTTTAAACACATATACCTTTTTACCATTTAAATTCCTTCCTCTTCTTTTCTGACAATTTAAATCAATGTTCAAGTATTTTTTATTATTATTATTATAAAGAATGATAAATACATTTTAATTTAATTCTTCATTTTAGCTTCTGTTTTTTCGACGAAGAATATTTGTGAAATATTTTTCAAACTTATTAAAATTCTAAAAATTATTCTGGCAAATCTAGAAAATCTGTAGAATCAAATTTAAAGGTTATTTCAAAGTCTTGAATTCATTTAAAAAATGTTGTTCTGGAAAATCTAGAAGAAATAAGGATTTGTGTTGGTTAGAAATATAGCTTGGTCCAATTTGTTATATATTATAACAAAGTGCAGATTGGATTATAACCTATTTAAAACATGTTATCAAAATTTTAAAATGAATCTTAATCAGGAAAAATTACTAATGATGTTCCATAGATTGTTTTTAAATTTTTTTCAAAAAGATTCGAATTAGCTTGTTTTTCTATTCATTTTTTTCGGTTGAATTTTGAATTTTAAAAAGTCGAAATTGAAGATAAACTATGTTTCAAAATTTTATTTTCATTTTTTTCGTGTTTTCTCCTCTTTTAAACCGTTCAATTAAGTGTTTTTTTTTCATCGTTTATTCTCTACAAAAAACTTTCCGTAAAAGGAAAAAAAATGTACGACGGAATGAAAAACAGAATTACCCTTTTTTTATATATATATATATAGATTTATTTATTAAAGGTAAATTGAGCAAATTGGCTATTTCTGGCAATTTATGTAAGTGTGTATCAAACTGGTAGCCCTTCGCATTTATCAGTACCCAAGAAGTAGCTCTTGGTTTCAAAAAGGTTGGTGAACCCTGACTTAAGGGTTGTCTGAAATAAACTTTGTCTACCAGGAAAATGTAACTGTGGGCAAGTTTACAACAGCCCTTTTAATGCAGTACTTCTCAAACAGTGGCGTGGGCAGGCCCCCCAGGGGGGGGGCGTGAGAGGCACTAGCGTATTAGCATAAGTCTTGACACATGCAGATACATATTCACTTTAGTCTAGGCGTGAAAAAGTCCCCTAGAAAAATGTAACTGCAAGCCCATTAAATGCAGTGCTTCTTAGATGTGAGGTAGGCCCACCTGGAGGAGGCAGGGGGGCGTGAGAGGCAATAAAGTAGTAGCATGTATCTTCATACATACAGTTTGATAAACATTCTCTACAGCAGGGGTGTCAAACTCAATTACAGAGTGGGCCAAAATTTAAAACTGAACAAAGTTCAAGGTTGAACAAATTAACCTTTTAATAGGGACCCAAACAAGTTTTGCATTGAACATTGAACAAGCAAGGCTTATACACAGTAACTTTATAGTGACTTGCAAAATTGAGTTTCAAATAACAATAATAATAATTAAAAAATATCAATGGCATATCAAATAAAATTTAAATACAAATTGAATGCCTCTTTTCTATTTGCAGCCTTCTGAGGTAAATATCAAAATATATTGTAGCGTCCCGAAAGAGTTAGTGCTGCAAGGGTGTCTGGGTATTAGTTATGTTATGTTTATGTTATGTTACAGTGCAGATGTTCTCCCGAAATGTGTTTGTCATTCTTGTTTGGTGTGAGTTCACAGTGAGGCGCATATTTGTAACAGTGTTTAAGTTGTTTATACGGCCACCCTCAGTGTGACCTGTATGGCTGTTGACCAAGTATGCTTGCATTCACTTATCACTTATGTGTGTGTAATAGCCGCATATATTATGCGAGTGGGCCTGCACGCTGTTTGTATGGAGGAAATGCGGACGTGACGACAGGTTATAGAGAATGCTAAAGGCAGTGTCTTTCAGGTACGCCCTCAATATTGTTGTCCGGGTGGAAGTCGGCAGAATGCTTGCCCTGGGAGATTTTCAGAAGGTGCACTGAACTTCGGGAGGATTGGCAAGTGTGAGAAATTGCGGTGTTACAGCGGCACCGCTGCTGTGTAATAACGGCGGGCCAGCTGTAATGTTAATTTGATATTGCCTCAAGGGCCAAATTAAATTACACGGCGGGCCACTTTTGGCCCGCGGGCCAGAGTTTGACACCCATGCTCTACAGCAGGGGTGTCAAACTCAAATACAGAGTGGGCCAAAATTTTAAACGGAACAAAGCTGCGGGCCAAGGTTGAACAAATTAACCTTTTTATCGGGACCCAAACAAGTTTTACATTAAATATTGAACAAGCAAGGCTTATATAACTTTAGTGACATGCAAAATCCAGTTTCAAATAATAATAATAATAATAATTAAAAGAATATCAATGGCATATCAAATAAAATTTAAATAAAAATTGAATGTCTTTTTTTCTATTTGCAATCTTCAGAGGGAAATATCACATTTTTTCCACAGGCTAATAATAAATCTGAAAATAAAATAACAATAAGGAATGAACCAAACATTCAAGCCTTGAAGTAGCTCGAGAAAATGCATGAATAAATTGTTAATTATTGGTCAATTTGCTGGAAGTTTCCCGGAAGAGTTAGTGCTGCAAGGGTTTCTGGGTATTTGTTCTGTTGTGTTACGGTGCGGATGTTCACCTGAAATGTGTTTGTCATTCATGTTTGGTGTGGGTTCACAGTGTGGCGCATATTTGTAACAGTGCTAAAGTTGTTTATACGGCCACCCTCAGTGTGACCTGTATGGCTGTTGACCAAGTATGCCTTGCATTCACGTGTGTGTGTGTGTGTGTGTGTGTGTGTGTGTGTGTGTGTGTGTGTGTGTGTGTGTGTGTGTGTGTGTGTGTGTGTGTGTGTGTAAAAGCCACAAATATTTTGTGACACGCTGTTAGTATGGAGGAAAAGCGGACGTGACGACAGGTTGTAGAGAACGCTAAAGGCAGTGCCTTAAATGCACGCCCCCAATATAGTTGTCCAGGTGGAAATCGGTAGAAATTCGGGAGAATGACTTCGGGAGTCTATCGGGAAAATTAGGAGGGTTGGCAAGTATGAGTATTAGCGGTGAATGCAGCACCGACGCTGTATAACACCGGCGGGCCAGCTCTAATGCTATATTGATATTGCCTCAAGGGCCAAATTAAATTACACGGCGGGCCAAATTTGGCCCGCGGGCCAGAGTTTGACACCCATGCTCTACAGGGTGGGTGTGAAAAAAATCATGTCCTCTACAAAATGTCTTACTGTGAGCAAGAGATTGTTTGTAAAATGGCCGGAGGAAGGGGGGCGTGAGAGGCAATAGCGTAACAGTATGTATCATGACACATACAGTTTAATAAACACTCACTTCAAGGTGGGCGGGAAAAAGTGCTGTCCCCTAGCAAAATGGACCAAACATCCTCTTTGATGCAGGTCTTCTCAAATAGTGGGGCAGGGCCCCATGGGGGGTCGCCATGATGTGTCGGGGCAAGGAGGGCGTGAGATATAATAGCATGTTTAGTGTTAGTAAAGAACTATCATAACACAGACCGATAATAAAACACATTAACTTTGGGGGGGGGGGGGGGGGGGGGGGGGGGGTGACATAACCACTGTACTTTGTTGACCAGCTTTTTTTTTTTTTTTTTTCTCGATTGACTCCCCTGATGTGCAGGCTCCTGTTTCCCCCCCCTTCAATAGGCTCCGCCTCCTTCTCCTCTTCCTGCCGCTGTCCTGCCACTGAATGGGTCCTTTGTGGGGTGGGGGTGGGGGGCATTCCAAAGGGAATACCTGCTCACAGGTGAGTGTGCACAAACAACAGCACCGCTCGCTCACTTCAAAATGCAAACTCCTTGTGAGTAAACATCTTCTTTGCAGGAACTCCCAAGAACGAGAGCACAAGAGGCGGACGAAGAAGGGGGGGCAGGAGCTTCAGTTTACCACCCAGGTGAGCGATCTCACACACACACTCACACACTTACACTGCTTGACAAAACACAATATAAAGGAATGTTGGCTTTAGATTGACAATTTGTACATGTTCTCATGGTAAGCTTTCCTAGTTGTTGTGATGTTTAAACACACACACACATTCTCCAATGGCTTCCCTTTCTTTTGTTGGAACTTGTCTATAGAAAACATAGCCTTCAGTTTTTAAAACGTGGCTCTCAACAGCTCTATCTTCTGTGCAACAACAGCAGATTGTAATGACTAGGAGAGTACAGCAAGTACAGTAAGTGCTGTCATGGTGCCTGTTTTGAACAAACCGCATGTTTTATCTGCACCAGTGGGCAGAGTCCATGAGAAGGAGGACTTTACTTTGTCTTCATAATCTGTAAATTGCTCCATGTGTTTATCTTTTTTGCCCTTTGGCATTGACTCTCAGATCCGTTAGCGACAGGGAAGTTAATAGGATGGCACTGAGGGCAAGTTGTCATGAGAATTTAGTAGAAAACCTGTACGAAAACATTAAGAGAGGTTTTCAAACCTCCATGGCAGTATATCTTCTCAAGGGACAATACTTTCGACTAGTGGTGTCCAAAGTGCGGCCCAGCGGCCATTTGTGGCACACAGCTCACTTTTGTTGTCCCACAACACATTTATTGGACAAAATAAAGAATAGCACACTAAAAAAGGAATAAATCAATCAATATACTTTATTTAATTAGGTAAAAAAAGACTAATTGAGATTCAAATCTATTTTCCAAAAGTGGCAAATGATTAAAATGTTTAATCGCAATTAATCACATTGTTCATGCTTAACTCAAAATTAATCGCAGATAGATTTTTAAAAAATGTCATTAATATGTTTACCTTAGACAGATACTTTTTACGTTTTTAATACCATAACCGAATAATTAATTTGCTTTAATGAAAGGTTTTTAAACATTGTGCTTTTTGAAACGGCGCGACACAAAAAGGATATACACACGTTTTCAAAGAGAATTTTAAAATAAAATAGACCTGTGGTGTGTTAGTATCTTGTCAGTTTGTATTTGGTAAGAATACAGAATTGTTTATTCCTGCTTTAGTAGCACCTGCATTTAGAGGAGAGGAGCTACACTTCCAAGTTTAGATAGCAGTTTCACGTATTAGTAACACAATTTTTGATTGTTACGATCATATTTTGATTGTCAAAGATGTTAGGTGATATGTTTTTTACATGAATAAATGTTTCTGATATTCTGTACTTGTTTAGTTAATGGCATTCATATCTCTAAATGACAATGTTTTAACCTACTCTACCTACCTATTAATACAATTTAAAATATTCAGCCTATTCAACATTCGGCAATTTTCTAACTATCAATCAGCACAGGTTATAAGAGAATATACCGTAGCGATAGTAATATTGTGCAGTGAACTGTAATTACCTGATGCGGGCTGCAGATGGCAGATGTCTGCAGTATTAGTCCAAGTCTCAGTGGTAGAGAAGAAGAAGACGAGATTGTTCAAAGACATTCTTCCTCCTTCATATTGCCGCTGCCATTTCAATCAACTTAATTTCAATCTGTCAGAAAACATTTATTTGGGTAGAAATAAAACAGAATAGCAAGATCGTCATGTAAGACGATCATTTGCTGTTTTGTTGGTTAAAACGGATGTGAAGCGTAGCGCTACTATTGTGAAGCCGCCCACCAGACGTGTGTGATTGGTATCCGAAAAGACTTGACATGTCTTGATGAAAATCTCAGATATAAGTGACTTTAGACATCGCCTCTTCCATCTCTATTTCTGCTAAGCTTTTATTCCATCTGACTAAAACAGATAGAGGCATGAACAAATTTATGGCAAGGTATGATACGTTTTCAAATGGTCCAAGCCCTTCAAAAGGTTTCAGATGGTGGAATAACGGAGGATTATTATAGAGAAGAAATGTCAAGGGAGTTAGATCTGAAATTACGTGAATATGCGCGTGTAAAATGTCAATGAATACATGGCATGGCACTTCATTTGACATTTTTACCCACAAACGTATTACCAGCCCCTTCCTGCTCTGTCACTGATAAGAATCTAATGGCAAAGTTCCCTCAATGTTGCCACTGTAAACAGTCTTACCGGGATCGAATCCAAGTGTGTTATTATGATGTTTAAATTATGTTCAATATAAATGATTGAACAATTTCATTCCTGTGAATTAGTTTTAATACAAAACATGCCTCAAATTTAATCTGAGTTTGATTTTTTTTTTTTTCGTTTCACATTAATTAAAATGTGTGACATTTTTTTGTAATAGGAGTCCACAAAATACAATTCTGCTTAGAAACTGATTGTTTTACACTAATTTAGAATGATTAAAAAAAATAGGGATAGTTTACCATATACTGATCTACTTTGTATTTATTTCAACATCTACAAAGTATCAACGTTGCTATACATACAGGTATTGAATTAGAGTAGTCAGTGTGCAGCTTGCATGCATTTAGGATCCACTGAACACCAGTCAGCACACAACCATTGTTGTGTAAATAGCTGGCAACTGAGCAGCATGTGTTGTGATCTCCTCTCTCAAGAAAGTGCCGCCTGGCGTTTTTCCAACATGATAAGGAGTCCAAACACTCCTCCATGATGATGATGATGATTGCAGCACTTGTGTTGTTGAACCTGTGTGTGTTTCCCAAGAGCATGTTGCACGCAGTCAGCGAGTGGCTGTGGTGGGATCGTCTGTGGCTGCCAGCGAACGTCTCATGGGCAGATCTAGATGACCACGAGGGTCGCGTCTACGCCAAAGCCTCGCAACTTTACGCCGTGCTGCCCTATGCTGTCTGCCTTCTGCTGGTCAGGTTCCTCTTTGAGAGGTGAGCATAAGACGACATGCGGCGTTGAACAAGCTGACAAGCCAAGTTTTGATGACTTTTGGTACCTGTCTGCATTAGATACATCAGACCACTAGATGGCACTGTTTCTTTACAATTGTTTTCTTTTAAATGATAAATGGGTTGTACTTGTATAGCGCTTTTCTACCTTCAAGGTACTCAAAGCGCTTTGACACTACTTCCACATTTACCCATTCACACACACATTTACACACTGATGGAGGGAGCTGCCATGCAAGGCCCTAACTATGACCCATCAGGAGCAAGCGTGAAGTGTCTTGCTCAGGACACAACGGAC
>NC_084613.1:26635479-26652979 GCF_033978795.1 Nerophis ophidion
TCCCTACAATAGTCACACACACACTAGGTGTGATGAAATTATCCTTTGCATTGATCAATCCCCATGTTCACCCCCTGCGAGGTGAGGGGAGCAGTGAGCAGCAGCGGTGGCCACGATCAGGAATCATTTGGTGATTTAACCCTCAATTCCAACCATTGATGCTGAGTGCTAAGCAGGTGGGCCATGGGTACCATTTTTATAGTCTTTGGTATGACACGGCCAGGGTTTGAACTCACGACCTTCCAGTCTCAGGGCGGACACTCTTACCGCAAGGCCACTGAGCAGGTCAAATAGCAGGCAAAATGTCTGCCGCTGAAACAGTGAAGAAGTTCCACATGCCATGTTTCAGAATCAGAAGTACTTTATTAATCCATCCATCCATTTCTACCGCTTATTCCCTTCGGGGTCGCGGGGGCGCTGGCGCCTATCTCAGCTACTATCGGGTGGAAGGCGGGGTACACCCTGGACAAGTCGCCACCTCATCGCAGGGCCAACACAGATAGACAGACAACATTCACACTCACATCCCGCGGGGAAATGGAGATTTTCACCACAATCCCATTCAAGATCAAACAAACATTACAGGGAGACAGAAAAAGTAAACAAAAATATTCAGTCAAAGGCCGAACTCCAGGCAGGGAGTCCAGACTTAGGCCAAGGAAAAAAAACTCATAGCTATAGCACACAAAAACAAGAATACATAGAATCAACAAAACTTGCAACAGAGGGGAGGAGGTGGGAGCTACGGAGGTTGGCTGCTGCTGTTTAAGCGCTATCCAGCCGTCCTTTGAGCCTAAGGGGAATCAAGCAATGAGTGAAGGCGTGTGTGTACAGCACAGGACAGATAATCTCGCCCCTCTGGTTACCGAAGTCATTTTTTAATGCCGGTATGACGCCCTAATTCCTCATATCAGCTCAATATTCATCCGTTCATGAATTAACATGCAGACGTTTTGCTTTGCTTTTCTCTCCTTTCTTGGGCGCCTAACAACTTTGCAAACAAGTTTCACATTCACACATCGCTCGGGTGTCGTGGCGACAGTGTGAAATAAACACAAAGCGCAAAAAATAAAACACATCTGGCGCTTTCAGTTGGGCAGAGTAAGAGGTCAACTCTCCCTAATGTAACGTTTCTTTTCCTTCCAGTCAGAGGAGGAGGAAATGAATTTGGTGAGTTATTTTGCTTCTGTGATGCAATATACAGCACCAGACTCAAAAAAAAAAAAAAGTGCCTGCAATATTAATAACTTGGGAAACGAAGCCTTTTCTTTTTCTTTTTTTTTTGTCACTGCATGTTTTGGCTTGTGAGAAGTGCTTCAGCCTGTTCACATTGGCTCTACTGTTTGCCCACACGAGCATGCAGGACACTCACTAGTGCGATGCTGCTGTGGATGTGTGCAGACAAAAACAACAAAAAAACAACAATGCCTTTTATTTCTTCAGTGTTTACTGAGGAAAAGACACTGACATCATCTGGAGTGAGGTCATTCTGTCAGATACATGTTGAGAGTCATCTGGCCTCCAGTGCTGGAGCAAGGCAAATCAGCTGATCAGTGTGAGGATGATGATGATGATGATGATGATAATGAATGAGTGATGAGCGGGAGATCATTGTCTGCCTCAAAACACATCCGCTGGCAGCTGCACCCATGTTTGCCGCGTTACCGTCTACGCCATGTCTGCTATTGATTGTTGTGGCCAGCTTCAAAGTGTGAATGCCATGGACATGGTTGGAGTGCATTGCAGCGAAAATCTCGCAATAACTCCAATAAAACTGAAGATCTAATTGTTTATTTGGATAATGTCACTCAGAATCAGCAGAAGCAATCAGTGTTTTTTTAATGTTTAGTAAAGTCTTCTACAGAAATGTTATTCATTAAACAAGAGTGACCAAACCCAACCGTGGATGTATACTACCATCTTGTGGTCAATAGCGTTACTACACCAACACCTACAGGTAAATAATTGTTTTCCCAACTGACTAATTTAGTTATCATAAGAGTTCCTCCACATTTTGTTATTGGGAATTTCAGTTTTTTTAGTTACTACTTTAATAATAAAAAACTCATAATAGTATATAATAATAATAATAATATTAATGATACCTTATTATTGTAATGATATCTCAGGAAAGTTTCCAAATTTGAATCAGAACCAAAAGCTACTTAATACTGTAATTTCATAATAATATTTTTTACGTGTTGTACGTTGCATAATTGTTGTACCGGTAAAAACCAAAAGTTTGACACACCCTCTTCTCTTTCAATGCATTTCCTTCATTTTCATGGCTATTTACATCGTAGATTCATCATCATCAATCTTTATTGCAGACCTTAAGATTCATTAAACATATAAAGAAAACACAATACAAAACATTAAAAAAAACACTAAAACATTAAAAAACAAAACAATAAAAAGAAACATCAAGCCCAAATGTCAGTTTCTAACATACAAACATGTGTGCCAATGGTTCCACAGTCAGATGAGTATCTAACAGAACTGCAGCCAGGTATTATGTCATATTCAGACTCAGATGCCCTACACATAAACTTATACATAAGGTTGCATAGCAACGCTGAAAAGTGGGCACCCCAACACTAAGCAACGCTGAGAAAGTGGGCACCCCAACACTAACAAAACATTTGGCTTGCACTGGCGCTTCTTGGAATTTCCAGGAGAAGCCTCATACAATCACTTCTACAGCAACCTGCAGCCTTCTGAAAAGCTTTTCTGCTTATACTTTGCCCACAGGGGGGCAGTATACAAATGAGTGCGAATAGGCTCTGAATAAGTTGATCTTTACATCATTTGTAGAATAATAAAATGTCTTTCTCTGCATGTTGGCTTGGCCATACACAGCATACACCGCTTTCTGTATAGGTCATCGTCATCACCGGATAGATCAGTAATGATGTGCCCCAGATACTTAGTTTTATGACACACACTTAGCACCTGATCCTGACAGATTAGAATGAAGGACATGAGAGATTCTTGTCTTCTCTTGTCTCTACATATCATGATGACAACTCTTCTTGCATTATATTTCACATCATATTTTATACCATAATCTGTACATATATTCAGCAGCTGTTGAAAGCCATCACTGCTAGGAGACAGGATGGCTAAAATCATCCGCATACATCAGATGATTAACCACAATATTACCAAGTACACATCCTGTTCTACAGGTATTGAGCTGGACAGATAGGTCATTCATATACAGTGTAGAGATTGAAAACGGCAGGGGAGAGAATTCCCCCCTGGCGTACCCCGTCCCAACCTTAAATGTGGCTGAGCATTTATCGCCCCATCTGATCTGCATGCTCTGATTAGCATACCAATATGACAAAAATTTGATGATACTATCAGGCATTGTCCCCTCTCTTTCAGTTATAAAACAGTAGATTGTCACTGAAGGTATCAAAACTATGATGAACACATGTGAGTTTATGTACTAAACAAAAAAATGGTGAAATAACTGAAAACATGTTATATATTCTAGTTTCTTCACAATCTAGCCACCACGTTTGCTCTGATTAATGTTTGCGCACTCTTGGCATTCTCTCGATGGGCTTCAAGCTCACCTGTGAAGTGAAATTTGAGATGAATACCTCTTGAATCTCATCGAGAGAATGCCAAGAGTGTGCGAAAAAGTAATCAGAGCAAAGGGTGCCTCTTCGAAGAAATTAGAATATAAAACATGCTTTTAATTATTTCACCTTTTTTTGTTAAGTACATAAACTCCACATGTGTTCAATTCACGTTCAGCGACAATCCCTCAATGTAAATAGTGCTGAAAATAAAGAAAACACATTGAATTTAGAAGGTGTGTCCAAACTTTTGGCCTGTACTGTATAATAAGTACATCTATTATTGTATCATTACACCTTGAAGAGGCATACATTTGATCATTTGAATTACTTTCAATACATATCGTATATAAAAAAAAATAAAGAATGTGTCTAACATTATTTTCTAATATCAACAAATATACAACAGTATATTTGAACAGTAAACATAAATCACCACCACAACCTGGCTCTGAACTGCTATTGTGTGAATTGTGTTGTTTATTTTACAGAATACACAGAGGATAAGCAGCTCCAGTCCACCCAGCCTCTCTCCACCCCCGTGGTGTCCGTCATCCACCCCAAGCTTACCCCCGCAAGGCCTGGTCTACTCAGGCATGCCCACCTCCTACAACCCTGCAGGTAAGACTGGCTTGTCTCCTGACTCCCCCATCACACCTTCAACGCACAATGTTGAAGCTTAAATGTGAGATTGACGCTTTTTCTGTTCATATTGAGTCTTCTTCTTCTTCATGTTCTTATTATTCTTACGTTATTTTTGTTCCCCCCCCCCAGAGTATTCCCTGAGCAGCGCTGAGCTCTCCTCCCTGCAGGGCTTCAGCTCTCCTGGGCTGTCGCTGGGCTCCATGTCGCATGGCAACAGCATCAACTTGGCCAGGCAGCTCTTAATTCTTTGGTGTGAGTAGAACACTTTCAAACAGCACGGCACACCACACATTAATCCTACTTGTCAGTGCCTTGTGGTTAGAGTGTCCGCCCTGAGATCGGTAGGTTGTGAGTTCAAACCCCGGCCGAGTCATACCAAAGAATGTAAAAATGGGACCTATTACCTTCCCTGCTTGGCACTCAGCATCAAGGGTTGAAATTGGGGGTTAAATCACCAAAAATGATTCCTGGCATGACGCTGCTGCCCACTACTCCCCTCACCTCCCAGGGGTGGTCAAGGGAATGGGTGAAATGCAGGGGACACATTTACCAGCACCTAGTGTGTGTGACACAATCATTGGTACTTAAACTTTAATTATTACTATCATCGTTATTATTCTAATTAATATAATCATTATTATTATTATTATTACCATGATTATTATTACTAAATAATAATCATGGTAATAATAATACGATGGTATAGTTGTTATTATCATATTTTCATTTTTATTATTATCATTATTATTATTTTTGTTCTATTAATATTATTTCTATCATTGTTATTACTGCTTTATTATTAGTTATTATCATTTAGTGTCATTGTTATTATTATCATTAGTATTACTATTTTTACAAATGTAATCATTTATTATTATTATTACTACTATTATTATCATTAATATTATTAGTATTATTGTTATTATCATTATTATTATTATTATTATTATCATTACTATTATTATTATTTATATTATTATTATCATTATTATCATTATTATAATTTTAATATTAGCATTAGAATTATTATCACTATTATTATCATCATTATTATTGTTATTTATTATTATTGTGTATTATCATCGCTCATCATTATTATTATTATCATTATTATTATCATTATTATTCATTTTACCATTAATATTACTATCATCATTATTATTATTATTACATTATCATTATTACCACTAGTATTATCGATTATTATTATTATTATTATTATTATTGTTATTATATTATTATCATTATTAGTTATTATTATTATTATCATTACTATTGTTATTATGCTTACTAGTGTTATTATTTGTATTATAAGTTTTATTATCATTAGAATTATTATTGCTAGTTTTTATTATTATTGTTATCGATCATCATCATCATCATCATCATCATCATTATTATTATCATCAACATTATTAATATTAATATTACTAATATTATTATCATTCTTATTATTATCATTATTAGTATTATTATTATTATTATTATCATTATTATTATTGTTATTATCATCATCATTATAAATATTATTGTTAATATTGTTGTTTTTATTATCATTATTATTGTTACTATTATCATTATTATTATTATTATCATTATTATTACTTGAATGTTTTTAGGTTTAGTTTGTGGATCTGACCACCTTAAAGAGGTGGTCTTGGTTTACTTACTAGAAACTTGAACACCATTAGTTTATGTGTGAATGTTGCACAGACCGAAGACCTAAAATAGTGTTGAAAAATGTCAGCTATATACATTGAAACCTGTTTATGTTGACCTTCGTGACAAACTGTTGTCAACGAGAACCAAAACTAGCCATTGTTTGAACATTTAGTTGTGATTTTTGGAATCATTATTGATAATCAACAGGTAGCAATTGTCAGGTACTTTTGTGTGTTAATACTTATTGATTACTTTTGATAATGAATTTAAAAAAAAACTTCTGCTACATTTAAAATGAGCTGATAACTTATGTTCAGTTGTTGTATCTTGTTTTATTACAGACCTGTTCTCTGTGATTCTTTTAGACCGTTAACATCAAAACTGTCGCCGCCATTATGATTGCAGTGCTGTTTTTAAATGACTGTAAGTCTTGGACTATGGAAAGTATTTCAATGACCAAAGAAGCGCCTCCTCCTCAACCACAGTTTAAGCCAAATCACGTGTTTTGACTTAAAGTGACACACACACGGAGTATCAAGCCGAGATGTTTAGTGTCGTCTGACTCGTACAGTGTGTTTGGTGGTAAACGGAAAATGGCGGACCAGGTCGGGTTAATCTCTATATAAATGACATTTGTGAAGTTACAAAAGATTTAAAGTTAGTATTATTTGCGGATGATACACCAGCGTTTTGTTCAGGAGAGAACACACAGAAGATAGTACAAATAATAACAGAAGAAATTAACAAATTAAAAAACTGGTTTGACAAAAACAGACTATCATTGAATCTCAGTAAAACTAAAATAATGCTATTTGGTAACATTCGAAGAGAAAGTCAACACAAATACAAATAGACGGAATAGAAATTGAAAGAGTAAATGAAACCAAATTTCTAGGTATAATGATTGATGATAAATTGAACTGAAATCTCATGTAAAAAATATACAACATAAAGTAGCAAGAAATACGTCAATAATGAATAAAGCTAAATATGTTCTAGATCAAAAATCACTTCATATTCTCTACTGCTCACTAGTGTTACCATATCTGAGTTACTGTGTAGAAATATGGGGAAATAATTACAAAAAGTACACTTCATTCACTAACAGTGTTACAAAAAAGATCAGTTAGAATAATACATAATGGTGGGTATACAAAACATACAAACCCTTTATTTATTGAATCAAAGATACTAAAATTCCATGACATAGTGAAATTGCAAACAGCTAAAATTATACACAAAGCAAACTATAACCTGCTTCCCAAGAATATACAACAATTCTTCTCAACAAAAGAGTGTCACACCTGGACATGGATTGTTTTTGCTTCTTTCGATGCAAAGGATGATTGGCACGAGCCAGACGAGAGTGTAAGTACGTGGTTGTTTATTTGAATACTAAAAACAAAAATAAACAAACTAAGGGCGCTCACAAGGAGGTACAAAAACTTGGCTACAAAAATACAAACAGGAAAACAAAACAACTGCTCGATGGCATGAAAGACAATGAACTATAAACTTAAACTTGCACTGTGGCAGAACTATGAAAAACTAAAACAAAAACACTTACTGTGACCGAAACAAGGGGCATGGATAGCAAGGTGCGTAGCAGGTAATCGTGGGTGCGTGAAGGCATGAAGGCAAGCACATGCAAAAAATCCCAGACTGATGGACAGAAAGTAAAATCCTTAAATACTGGCTGTGGTAATTAGTAACAGGTGTGAGGGCTCGGGGACGGGGCGTGACAAGGTGGGAACTAATGAGTTACTATGGAAACAAAGAAAACCAGGAAGTGCAAAACGTGAGTAGAGTCCAGAAAACAAAACAAAACATGATCAAACATAAAACCAGATTAACACGCATGACAAAGAGGAGAACTATATTTTTAGAGAAAAACGTCATTTAAAACAGTGGTCCCCAACCTTTTTGTATCCGCGGACCGGTCAACGCTTTATAACGGGTGGGGGGGATTCTTTTTATTTTTTTTATTTTTATTTTTTTTATTAGTCATGAAAAAGGGACATTTTTGTCATGGAAAAGGGAGGTTTTTGTGGTTGGTTCACTAATTGTAAGTATATATTGTGTTTTTTGTGTTGATTTAATTTAAAAAAAAAAAATTGTTTTAATTTTTTTTAAAATAAAAATGTATAAAAAATTATTCTGCGGCCCGGTACCAATCGGGCCACGGCCCGGTCCCGGTCCCGGTCCGGTTGGGGACCACTGATTTAAAACATTTGTACGCACTTACAACACTTAAAACCTTCAGGATATCAATAATGGATTAATGGATTAAGCAAAGCGATCAAACAATGTACTAATATGATCCACTTCAAGAAACTCTTCAAACTTAAAGTGTTTACAAAGTACAAAAAAGAGGAACCATGATAAACGTTCTGAATTTATTCACCCATTCATTCTTTCATTCTCAAAATAATCTTACTTATCTGATCGTATGGAATAAAACTTACTTCAACAATTATTTATTTATTTTTATTGTGATTAACTATGGAGTATATTGTGAATACATTGAGAACAGGAAGTGTACAAAAGTTTTAGCAACTGTTATGTAAAAGAAAAGGGGTAGGATTAAGTAAGCTCCGCTTCTTCTTACTCCTTTTCGAACATGTTGAAAAGAGAAACTGGAATTTGTGATGTATCATGTTGTATGCTTGCATGTTCCAAATGGGTTATAAATGGTAAATGGGTTATACTTGTATAGCGCTTTTCTACCTTCAAGGTACTCAAAGCGCTTTGACACTATTTCCACATTCACCCATTCACACACACATTCACACACTGATGGCGGGAGCTGCCATGCAAGGCCCTAACCACGAACCATCAGGAGCAAGGGTGAAGTGTCTTGCTAAAGGACACAACGGACGTGACGAGGTTGGTAGAAGGTGGGGATTGAACCAGGAACCCTCAGGTTGCTGGCACGGCAACTCTGCCAACCGCGCCACGCCGTCCCCAATAAATAAACCCAAACTCAACTCAAGGGTGAAACGACTTTTGACAATGGTGCATGTGTCCGTCAGCAGCGGCGGAGGCCACCTACCTCAAGGCTCCAACCTCTCCATCAACACCAGCCAGTGCATCAACATCAAATCCGAGCCCATCTCGCCGCCGCGGGAGCGGGCCACGCCCTCCGGTTTCCCGCAACACCAGCAGCCGCCTCCGCCGCAGCAGCAGCAGCAAGGCCCCGGGCGACAGGACGTGCTGGGACGCTCGCCCGCCGACAGCCTGAGCTCGTCCTGCAGCTCCTACGACGGCAGCGACCGAGAGGACCACCGGGTGGACTTCCACTCGCCGCTGGCGGGCCTGGTCCGACCCCCGGCGCCCGCAGCCGGCGACAGGGAGAGCCCCTCGGTCAAGCGCCTGCGCATGGACGCGTGGGTGACCTAGAAGGAAGGAGGCGGCCGCCGAGGAAGGCAGGGAGGGCTGTATGATATCTTTATTTCTCTTTGTACATTCGGCAGGTACTTGATCACATGACGTCTGCAATAGGAGCTTCTGGCGCTTGGATGTTACGCAACCACAGGAGGACTTTTCACCCACCCCACACACACCTTTTATCCCCGGCGCCCTCTAAGTTATCGACGGCACGAAGAAAACACGGAATTTCGGTTGTTGTCACGGTGACAAAGTCTCCAGTCTTCTGTCGCCGCGATTCCGATATGTAAATATCCACTTTCACGTCTGGGAGCGTGCCAGGGAGGAAAAGAAACCATCTTTTTTTGCCGGTGAGCGCCAAGTCGACGCCGGGCGTACTTCTCGCCCTCGCCATCCGCACACATCTTGTGTCACTCTGCTTTGGCCGTTTGCTTTTTTACCCCGTTATCAGCATCCACGTATCGGACACGCCCCTCGGTAATAACCGTGTCTATGCAGCCCAAGTCACATGACCCGTCCAGACCACACGTGTGATGTCATCGTAGGCGAAAGCGACTGTTAGCCTCTTCTATTCCTAAGTGCCACTCGGATTACGGGATTCTTTTCACATTTTGGCGCTAATTCCACACGTCCATCAACACCTGGCGGTACAGTGGAACCAAAAAGATGCTTCTGTCATTCATTGACTAAAAAGTATCCCCAAATTTGTCCTTTTGTCATCAAATTGACCCCTTGAACAAAACAAAAAAAATGTACATACGCATTTGGCAGTTTTTGGGAAGCGAATATTTGTTCTTACTGTAGGACCACAATGGTCTTTTTGTCTTGCAGCCCATCTCACAAGCTAGAGATGATATTCAGAAAATATGTTTTATGGAAGTGTTAAAAAATTAATATAAATTGTATTTAATATGTATACTTCAGAGGCTAACCTAATTTTTTAAAGTAGAAAAAAATATATTTAAAAGTTTTTGGGAAGTGGACCATTTTTGTCACTAGGATAATTATTTAGTTTTTTTTTTGTGACATTGAATGTTTTTTTTTTTAAATGTATTTAGCTGCCATCTCCGTTTTTGAGGAGCAGATATTTATTGTCACTAGGATCACAAGTGTGAGCATTTTTTTTAATTTTTTTTTTAGCTTGGTTTGGTTGAAGATATAATTTTTTTATCTTTTATTTAGCTGCCACCCACTGCCTGAATACTGAATAATATTCAGAAAATACAGCTTGAAATATGTTTTATGGAAGTAATTTTGTTTTGTAAACATCCCGGCCTTTGAAGGGTTAAAAATAAATATAATTTGTATTTAATGCGTATACTTCTGAAGCTAGCACACTTTTTTAATGTAGAAAAAAATCAATTTTAGCAGTTTTTGGAAAGCGGACATTTTTTGTCACCAGGACAATGTTGTTGTTTCTTATGTGAAATTATTATTTATTTTTATATTTTAATATTTAATTTAGCTGCCATCTTAGTATTTGAGAAGCAGAGACTTAATGTCACTAGGACTTCAAGTGTGTTTTTTTTTTGTTGGCTTTTCAATTTAATTTGTCTAAATTAAATTCAAAATAAATATAAAACGTACTTAAATATATATTTCAGGCTGATCTAGTTGGTAAAATTGACCGTTTTAAAGTAGACACAAATATATTTAACAGTTTTTGGGAAGCGGACATTTTTTGGCAGCAGGGCAATGATTTTTTGGTGTGAAATTTAATGTGCTTTTTTAAAATCTTTAATTTAGCTGCCATCTCAGTTTTTAAGAAGCAAAGATTTATTGTCACTAGGACCTCAAGCATGAGTTTTTTTTTTTGTTTAATTTAGTTGAATAGATTTTGTTTTTTATTATTATTTTACTTAGCTGCCATCCACTGCCTAAATACTGAATAATATTCAGGAAATACTCCTTGGAATATGTTTTATGGAAGTGTTTTTGTTTCATTTTGTACAAATATCAGCCTTCAAGGGTTCAAAAATAAATATAAAAAGTATTTAAATGCATATTTCAGGCTGATCCAGTTGATGAAATTGACCTTTTTAAAGTAAATTAAAAATAAATTTTAAATTTTTTGGGAAGCGGACGTTGATTGTCACCCGGACCTCAAGTGAGTTTCTTTAGTTTACAGCCTAAGTATAATATTCATAAAATACTCCTTGGAATATGTTTTATGGTTAGTTAGTAATGTAAACACAGTGTACCGTCCTTTTATGGGTTAAACATAATTATACAGAGTTTAAAATGTGGTTGATGGTAAAATTGACATTTTATAACAGAAAAACAAGTTTTTAAGCTTTTGGAAGGTGAATATGTATATTATCAATAGGACCTTGAACTTTTTATTTAATTTTGTTGAATTTATATCCTTTATTTAGCTGCCATCAGCCTGAATAAAATATTCAGAACAAACTCCTTGAATTGTATTTTATGGAAGTGGTTTAGTTTAGTTAGTTATGTAAACATATTGACCTTTAAAGGGTTCTAAATAAATATCAATGATATTTAATGTGTATATTTTAGGCTGATGGAGTTGGTAAAATAAAATAAAAAAATAAGTAGAAAAAATTATATTTCACCGTTTTTGGAAAGCAGTTATTTACTGTGATTAGAACCTCAAGTGAGTTTTTAATTCTGTGAAATGTAATTATTATTTTTTATTTATGTTTATCCAGTGATTTAGCTGCCATCTCACAGCCTAAATATAATATTCAGAAAATACTCATTGAAATATGTTTTATGGAAGTGGTTTAATTAGTAATGTAAACACACTGTACTGTTGTTATAAGGGATACAATTATTATACAGAGTTTTAATTTAAATATATATGTTTCAGGCTAATCTAAATTAGTTTGTAACATTGACATTTTTATAACAGAAAACGTTTTTTTTGTTTTGTTGAGATTTATTGTCTTTAGGACCTCAAGTTTGAGTTTAAAACTATCATTTTGTACAATTTAATTGTTTTTTTTTAAATATTTTATTTAGCTGCCATCTCACAGCTCAAAGAAAATACTCCTTGAAATATGTTTTATGGAACTGGTTTAGTTTATTTAGTTACAGTTTGTAAAGTAGGGAAGGGATTCATAAGGCCCCATTCCTGGGTGGATCTCGCATGAGCGGAAGAGGGGAGTGTTAATCTATTCGCAGTCTGCTGAAAATGATAGAAAGCGCCACCCAAACAGAAACTGATGCTGTGTTCAAAGTTGGAATTGCCACAAAACACTCTACTGCCATCTGGAGGCTAAAGTGGATATTCCAACCCACCATTAGTCACGTTTCAGGTGTCAGGTAAATCGTGATGAATGGGCCCATATGAATCCTCTTCCTACTGTAAACATACTGGCTTTGAAAGGGTTCAGAATAAATATAAACCATATTTTTATTTTGGCTATTCCAGGCAGATGTAGTTGGTAAAATAGACTTTTTTTTAAAGTAGAAAAAAATATATATGTAACAGTTTTTGGGAAGCAGAGATTTATTGTCACTTGGACCTCAATTAAGTTTGTTCTCACAACCTTTAGAAAATATTCAGAAAATACTCATTAAAATAAGTTTTATTTCTTAGTTATGTAATGCTTTCAAGGGTTGAAAATAAATAGAAACCGTATTTAATATATATTGTTCAGGCTGAAGTAGGTGGTAAAATTGACATGTTTAAAATAGTAAAAACGAAGTAATATATCTTAACTGTTTTAGGGGAGCACAAATGTATTGTCACCTAAAGAGTTTTAAATCTGTTTTTAATACTTTCTATTTCTGCCATCTTGTAGCCTTAAAAAGGGTTTTAGAAATGACTCACTAAAATGTATTGTCCATCCAACCATCCATCCATTTTCTACCGCTTACTCCCTTTTTGGGTCACGGAGGCGCTGGCGCCTATCTCAGCTACAATCGGGCGGAAGGCGGGGTACACCCTGGACAAGTCGCCACCTCATCGCAGGGCCAACACAGATAGACAGACAACATTCAAACTCACATTCACAAGTAATTTGGTTTAGTTATGTTAACGTACTGGCTTTTATAGGGGGACAAATAACACACATCCTTTGAAATGTAATATGACCCAGCAGACACAAGACATTGAACGAACGTTGAGAACGTGTTGAATTAGGTCCTGAAGTCGAGCAACTCAAACATAATGTTGAAATAACATGCTTTTTGACGACATTTAATCAATGTCGGGTTCCGATGTTGATTTGACCATCGAATTTTGGTCATTTTCCAACCAATATTCTACAACACATATACAACGTTGAAACAACACCTTTTTGACGACGTTTAATCAACCTTGATTTGACCATTGAATTTTGGTCATTTCCCAACGTTAGACATCAACATTGTCTCAATTTACAAATACAACTATTTTGCAACGTTGTTGCAATGTCAGTTTTAAAGGACATGTGCGTATAATCAACGTTGTATCAATGTCTTCCGCCTGCTGGGTCACGTTTCGTTTATAAAATGTACTTGATCAAAGTAGTAAAACAAAATCTCATACTCAAAACTGTTTTTTGAAAACCGACATTTTTAGTCACTCGGACGTCAAGTGTGAGTTTTTTTTTTTGTTTTTTTTTTTGTATTGCCGCCATCTGACAGCCAAAATATAATTACCTTATTTTTCTGACTATAAGCGACTTATGTTTGAAATTATTAACACATTACCGTAAAATATCAAATAATATTATTTATCCCATTCGCGGAAGAGACGAAGGAAATGTCAGCAATCGTCACTCTCACGCCAACCAATAAGAATTTGGCGGGGGGCGTGTGATGGCAGAAGTGCATTGTGGGTCATGATATGTTAACTGCTATATGCTATATCAGGGGTCGGGAACCTTTTTGGCTGACAGAGCCATGAAAGCCAAATTTTTTTAAATGTATTTCCGTGAGAGCCATATCATATTTTTTTAACACTGAATATAACTTAATGCGTGCATTTTTTAAGTAAGACAAACATTTTCAGAGTATAATAAGTCTAATTCTTTTTAATAACATTGTTATTTCTTGAACAGGTGTGGTAGGAAACGGATGGATGGATCAAAATGCATGCGAATGTTTTATATTTTGAACGTTATTTTTAACATCGTGATTAACAGCGGAATTATTCATTACTTATTGTGTTAAGCAATGTCAGCTCAGATTTATCCGAGAGCCAGCTGCAGTCATCAAAAGAGCCACATCTGGCTCTGGGGCCATAGGTTCCCTACTCCTGTGCTATATGCTACTGTCGGAGCTATTAAAAATGGATCACATCAACATTGGCGGTAACGTATAAAAACTGAGAAGGACTGAACTAAAATGGCACCGAAAAGGAAATCATGTGCTGCAGATTACAAGCTGGACGTAGTGAAATATGCTGCAGAGAACCGCAATCGAGCATCAGAAAGAAAGGACGCTAGCGGGGCGCATACCGGAGGCGATATCGAGGAAGAAAATCTCATCGGATTTCGCGATTGGGAGTGACAGATTGTTTGGTAAAACGTATAGCATGTTCTATATGTTATAGTTATTTGAATGACTCTTACAATAATATGTTACGTTAACATACCAGGCACCTTCTCAGTTGGTTATTTATGTGTCATATAACGTACACTTATTCAGCCTGTTGTTCACTATTCTTTATTTATTTAAAATTGCCTTTCAAATGTCTATTCTTGGTGTTGGATTTTATCAAATAAATTTACCCCAAAATTGCGACTTATACTCCAGTGCGACTTATATATGTTTTTTTACTTCTTTATTATGCATTTTCGGCCGAGTTATACTCCGAAAAATACGGTTGACAATACTTTTTGAAATGTATTTTATGGAAGCACGGTGGGACAGGGGTTAGTGCATGTGCCTCACTATACGAAGGTCCTGAGTTGTCCTGGGTTCAATCCCGGGCTCGGGATTTTTCTGTGTGGAGTTTGCATGTTCTCCCCGTGACTGCGTGGATTCCCTCCGGGTACTCCGGCTTCCTCCCACTTCCAAAGACATGCACCTGGGGATAGGTTGATTGGCAACACTAAATTGGCCCTAGTGTGTGAATGTGAGTGTGAATGTTGTCTGTCTATCTGTGTTGGCCCTGCGATGAGGTGGCAACTTGTCCAGGGTGTACGGCGCCTTCCGCCCGAATGCAGCTGAGATAGGCTCCAGCGACCCCGAACGGGACAAGCAGTAGAAAAGGGATGGATTTTATGGAAGTGTTTAAATTAGTTATGCAAACATGCTGGCATTCAAATGGTTAAACACGTTGTTTATTTAATACATGTATTCCAGGGTGAAGTAGTGAGGAAAAATCAGTTTAAAGTTGAAAGTGGCTTATGGAAAGTGGACATTTTTGTTGTGAAGAAAGTATCTATTATGTATTTCCTGGAAATATATAAATTTGAACCAACTGGCTTGTAAATTTGAGTGTATACATATGAATAATTCTCAGAGTTGGCATTTTTGCTTACATTAGGGACACATCCTTGACGTATAATAATAATATGCATCCATCCATCCATCTTCCTCCACTCATCCGATGTCGGGTCGCGGGGTCAGCAGCCCAAGCAGGGAAGGCCAGACTTTCCTCTCCCCAGCCACCCCGCCCAGCTCCTCCCGGGTGATCCCGAGGCGCTCACAGGCCAGCCTTGAGACATAGTCCTCCCTACATGCCCTGGGTCTTCCCCGTGGTCTCCTACCGGTCGGACGTACCCGAAACACTTTAGAAAAATAAATATAAATGCAATACAAGTACAATACAGTACAATGAGTGATAATGACAGAAGGTTACTGCAAACTACTGGTGTTTGATGTAATGCTTTCCTCCATGTTCAGTTCTATGGTTATCATCACACTTGCCATCAATAGCAAAAAAGACAACGAAAAAACACAATTTAATGAGTGAACGAGAAACAAGAAATGGTTCTCAAAGTTAGAAAATGTTTGTTTGAACTCTCGAGTTCCGCGTTGACGGTTCCACTGTACCTTGACCGATATTCTCCAAACTATCGTCCACCATTCAAATGTAATGCGGAGCAAGCGGGTTTAGGACGAAAAGGAGCAATAAGAAAACAGCATCACCTCGTAGTTGAGCACACTTGATGACATATCAGGGACTTTTGTAGTTTGTATATGCACACGCAGAGTAAATGCCTTATCCCAAAGAAATAGAGTAGGACACAAGTGTCAGCTCCTTTATGGCAGAAGAAGAAACAGACGGCCCAAGTGGAGTGATGCACTCTCCTCCTCCTCCTCCAAGAAACAACCGATGAATGTGGAAAGGAAAATGTGGTGGAGGACTTTTTTTTCCTTCATGGCTTTTTTCTAAACAGAACATGTGTTTGCTACAGGAAGTGTTTGTACAGCAGCCCATAGCTCACCTTCACTCCAAAGCTGTTTTTTTTTTTTCTCGGTTTGGCGGCACAAGCTGGACTTTGTTGCCAACAATGGACTTTCTTGTTTCGGTTAAAAAAAAATTAAATAAAAAAGTTATGAAAAAAAAAAAAAAAGATTTTAAGTTAATCCGCGTTTTAAGTCTCCCCGAATGTGCTATTTTATTTTTCAGCATATATTAAATATTCAAGTGGATTTTTTATGGAACATTAAAGATATTATGCTAGATATTGTTGTACAAAATTTGTATTTTTCAGAAAAGTACAAATATGTGTGATTTAGGTTATCTCTCTTTATGTGTATACAAAAAAGAAGAAAGAAGTCTGTTCTCTTGTGAAGTCCCACACAGTAGCAAAGTTGATTAAACACGTCTTCATGTCTAGTTCATCTTTGACTCTGCCCATTAAATGCTTTTATTCACCTCGCCGCTCTCATTTTGTTCAGAAAATACGACACAGATTTACTGGCTACAATCTCCACTTGTTTTTATTCACCTTTGCTTACAGTTGGACCTTTGAAATTAACTTTATGGATTGAATGTGTGAATAAAATGTGAAGTTGGCGAACTCCATTGCAATATGTAGAGGATACTTCCAATAGAATACTAAATATTTCTTCGAATCATTTATTTAACTATCTATATTTACATTTTTTTATTGTATCTGCTAATTTACTGTAGAAAATGTGGAGATGTTTTTAATACGTAAAAACAACAACTGAAAATTGACTAAATAATGTATATTCAAAATATGTTTTTTTTCTATAAACATATACATAATTTAATAATTTGACAGCAATAGATATGTTTTATATACATGTATATATATATATATATATATATATATATATATATA